>NC_086366.1:16153426-16255926 GCF_036324505.1 Eleginops maclovinus | reverse complement strand
TGTGTGTGTGTGTGTGTGTGTGTGTGTGTGTGTGTGTGTGTGTGTGTGTGTGTGAGTCACACGCCAGCTGGCACACGCCTTGGCTGATGGTGTGTCTGCCCTAGTACTGGGAGGAAGGTCAAAGGGTCACAGGGCCATGGGGTCGCTGGGAGTGCACTGGAGAGGGAGGAAACAGGCTTAATCTCAGAAAGGCTGGCAGCTTCCTGTTCTGAGTGCAGGGTACATAGAGGACACTGTCTTAACTCTGCATACCCAGCAAGTGAGTTTACTATGTAATTCAATCAGGATTAGTCCACTCACTCACGCCCTCTAATAATAGTGAGAGGGATTTGGTCAGAGGTTTAAATCAGTATCTTGGTTTAAATTGATTTTGCATCCAGAGATGTCTTTTTTGGCCTGGCCATGTGTTCTTAGTTTCTTTAAGCATTATTGGAATAAAAAATGTTTTAAACTATTTTAACAACTTTTACTGTGTAAGAAATAAATCCAAACTTTTACGTTTTTTCTCATCTGTGGGTAATTAACATCTACACTACAGTAATCATTTAAATACGGTACCCATCAAAGTTATGTTTCATGTGTTTCTGATAACAAGATGCTGTTGTACTGGAGTTTAGTTCGTTGTGGTGAGTACAACTAAAAAAATATGGGAATTGAAAGTAAAAAATTATAGAAATGCAAATGATCAGACAATGTCGTTTTTTCAGTGTTCATTTCTTGTATTTCCTTGATTTTAAGCATTCATAGTGTACAGTAAGAAACTGTTGTAAACTTCCTCCCTGCCTGCAACTGTCTTTTTTCTTTTTTTTTCAAATCTTTTTATTGAAAAATCTAGAGTAGTGACAATGACGTATCAGCAAGGTTACATAAGATTTTCCACTCTTTTTGTCTTTTTTAAACACACAAAACAAAACACCCCCCTCCCACCCACCCGCTCACCCACCCCGACTGGACCCAAACAACAATAATAATGACAAAAAAATAAATAAAAAGGTTTTAGTAACAGGTATCTATAGATAACTACTCCTAAATTAAGTTAAAATACAAACAAATGAATAGGATCACCATGAGAGGAAGCATGAATTTGGAGCTCTGCATGTCAGGCCAGGTATGTTATAGTGTGGGTCCAAGCCACAAGATTCCCTTACTGACTACTTATAATTTGGTCAGTCAGTGTGCTGGTTCTCGAAGATTTCCAATTAAGTAATATTTGTCTCCGCGCAAGCAAAGAAACAAATGCCGTGATGTTGAGTTGCTTCTTAGTCATGCTTGTGTCTTCATTTGGTACACCAAATAATGCAATCATTGCACAAGGTTGTAAAGTAACTCCAAGGACATTAGACAGTACATCAAATATGGCAGACCAATACCCTGTTAACCTATGGCAAGACCAAAACATATGTGTCAGGTCTGCCACACAGACATGACATCTGGCACAACTGCTATCAACATTTGGATAAAAGAAGGAAATTCTCGCTCTACTCCAATGCAGGCGATGCACTACCTTAAACTGAATTAAACCCAATCTTGCACAGGAGGTGCTATTATTCACCCTATGCAAAGCTTCAGACCAAATATCTTTTGAGATTTCAGTTCCAAGTTCCTTCTCCCAGATCATTTTGATCCTGTCCAGCTAGGCATTGTCCATTGACATGTTCATTTTGTAAGAGCGTGCTGTGAAACCCTTCAACCAAAAAGGAACATCCAAAATTAAATCTACAAGTGATTTTTTAGGAAGGTTGGGAAACTGTGGGCTATGGATCTTAGCAAATTGACGCGTTTGAAATTAGCGAAATAGGTCCTTTTGTTGGAGGTCATATTTAAGACGTAAATCACTTAAACTAAAAAAGGTCCCATCTACATATAAATCACTGAACCTCATGATCCCTTTTCTATGCCATGATGCAAATGTCTGATCCAATTTGGCTGGTAAGAATTTGTGGTTGTTACACAGCGGGTGTAAAACAAAAGAGCTTCCCTCGCGTTGTTCTGCTTCCTAAATTGGGACCATATTTTAGGAGTGGAGATGACAACCGGGTTAGATGTAAACTGTAAAACCTTCACAGGAAGATTTGATGAAATCAGAGCACGGAGGGATGACGATATACATGACATGCCTTCCAACTCACACCAGTCTGTATCTGGAGATTGAATCCAGTATGATATCTTGTGTACGTTTGCTGCCCAGTAACAGCCTCTAAAGTTCGGCAGAGCCAACCCGCCTTCTGCTCTTGGTTGTTGGAGGAAGGGCACCGCCCACTCCATTTAAATCCAGATATCATTTTATCAAGCTGACAGAAAAAAGATTTTGGTAAAAGATAGGAATACATTGAAACAGAAATAAAAATCTTGGCAGAATGTTCATTTTAAGACAGTTCACTCTGCCTGCTAACGTCAGATGTAGAATGTCCCATCTTTGTAAATCTAGTTTAAGTTTAGAGATGAGTGGGGCAAAATTCCCATCAAAGAGGTTTTTAAATGAAGGAGTTATGTTAATACCCAAATATTTAAATCCCAACCTTGAGATATGAAATGGCAGAGCATGGTCTGGGATTTGCATAGCTAATTTATTCGCAGGTAAACATTCACTTTTTGTTAAGTTAAGTTTGTAGCCTGAGAGCTGACCAAACGTATGCAACACTGAAATAATTTTATTGATACATTGCAGTGGATCTTATATATATATCAACATATCATCTGCATATAAGGATAACTTCATTTCCATTCCCCACCTACTTATACCAGGTATAGAGGGTGTTGATTTAAGTACCAGGGATAATGGTTCAATTGCTAGTGGGAATAATAAAGGGCTCACTGGACAACCTTGTCTGGTACCTCTAGATAGAGAAACATTTTGGGAACGCAGATGATTTGTAACTACCGAGGCCCGAGGGGAAGAATAAAGAAGTTGGATCCACTTAGTAAACGTTTTACCAAAACCAAATTTCTTTAAAACAAAAAAAAAGAAAATCCCATTCCACGCGGTCGAAAGCCTTCTCCGCATCCAATGAGACCACGACTTCTGGGGAATCATTAGATGCCTGCAACAGTCTTGAACGCAAGCATAATTATTTTGAGTTTAATGCTGTTTATCCGTTTGATTGTCATACATTTCTTTACATTTGGTCCAAATATCCACTGGGAATCAAGAAGGAACTCATTAGAAATTGCAGACAAAGGCTTAGGTCCCTGTGACCTCAAATACACAAATTTGGCAAAACATCAAGAATTCCTTTGTTAATTAAGACAATTTCACATGAAAGGTTGATGTGATGACACATTTAAAGTTCACCTTTACCTGTTTTGTTAGCACAGGCATACAACCAGACGGTTCAAGTTTTAAAAAGTATATATGTATAAAGATATATGCCAAGATGTTTACAAACAAATATAATTAACTCACTTGAACTCAATAATGAACTGATGTGAAGTTTCAGTTTGCCATAAATTCACAATTAATAGAGAGTGTTGCTCACCAACTCGCCAACATTACAACATTAATTTGCAGCGACAAAATTAAGATTAAGCACTCAAAATCCCTAGAACAATTAAAACAATGAAACTGTGTATCAACTGACTACATGTGTGTGTAATTTTTGGATGTGTTTGAGAAAATGCAGAATATAAAGCTTGGTTCAAGGCTGAGTGGTCGGCTTAAGGGCCAGAGGTCAGAAGAGGAGTCTGTGGAAATAGCTTTTTGTTCTGTATGCAGATTTTGAAAAAGAAAGACTTTGTAATTCTTATTCAACTGAGAGGAGGATGATTCAAACTATGGTGTAGGAGTGGATAGATATCTGACCAGACTATTACAGTCAAAGGAGGGACAGTCAAACTAGCCAGATGTTATTCTCAGGCAAGAGTTTAAATCTTGGCCTGGAGGAGTGTGTGGCTGTGTCTAGCGTTGCTCTTTAGTTCAAACCCAGTGTTGGATGGATGTTGGGCATTGGGGTGCATGGGAGAATATAAAGAGGTGGGGGCTAAACTTGACTAGATGGGTTGCAGCACTTTGGACGAACCCCAAGTGTCAAAGAATGAATGCAACCAGACTAAACATTTGTTTGGAACAATTTGGAAAAACACTGGTTTGTGTTCATTAGTGCAGAAATGTTCATGTATGGTAGCTACAGTTTGGTAAATAACAAAATATTTCGCTATTAATTACTCACCCTTTTGTTACCTTGAATTCCTATATTGCATGAAGAATAAATTCTGTGGCAATTCCAGACCATAGTCACAACCTCCTGTTTTGCATTGAGCTTCAGTTGCTGTTTTTACTTCATCTTTAAGTTTTTTTTTTGTAAACATTTCCATGGTTTGTTTACTCTACTGCAGTTGCATTATAATAATTGTTAATAAAACTCCAACCCTTCGGTTGTTGCACCTTTCCATAACCAAAATACACCCACTTCCCTGTCAGCATTAGCACAAAAAATCACCAAGTAACCAAACGTTTTTTGCTAATCAAATTATCCAAATACCAGGAATATTGAGGTTGTTGTGGAACAAATACAAAAGGTGGTAATATCTCTATCATCTCACAGTATATTTCATCCTGTCAAGGAATCCAACCCACTGATCATGTCGACTGTGTGGTTATTTTTGTTATCACTAAGACTCTCTGAGCGGAAGTGTCACAGCTGTTGCACCTCTGTCATGCCTCCATGTCACATTGATGGTATCTTTTTCTGGCTAACCTTCATAACCGTTAATCAGATCATAGTCATAACCCTATAACTATCACCATCAAATTCATATGGGGTTTACATTTATCTGCAATTTTGCATTTTTGATTTACAACTCAGAATTTCGGGTAAATTGCCAAATTATATAATTCAGCGATGAAGTGTTATTACTGACTCATGTTTTACAAAAGCCACTCTTGCTTTTAAGACACGTCTGCAAGAAATGGTAAGTGTCTGTGTTTCCTCCAAACTCACCACTAAAAACAGATCCAGGCTCTGAGGCAAACCGGCAGTCAGATTTTTGGAGAAATCTGCTTTTTTTGTGCGGTCCTTGTACCAGTGCATGGCAGAGAAGTCCTAATGTCTAATAACACATCCTTACTTGTCTTTTTATTGGCGGTGCAGCTGGTTTTGAGCTTTAGTGGTATAATAGTACAGTTCAAGTTCTCTGCAGATGATTACTGGACCTACATAAAAGCTTGTTGAATGAGGAAATGGGTACCAAATTACTATAATGTGATCTGGGTGGATTACCATAGCACTCCGTTCATATGAAACAGAACTAATCTAACATGAGAGACTTGCATCCATTGTTTGGGTTCACCTCCATGTCTGACTATATCAAACGTTACGCAGCAATAAAATGGCTTAGCCCCAAGCTCTGAAAAAAACAACTTGAAATAGCCCAGAGGAAAACAACTGAGGGGGAAAATGCATCTTTTTCATTCAAATGAGTAACAGCTTTCACAGACTGGTGGGTGTACGAATGCTGTCACTTACAGTGATAAAAGTCGCAGCGCACTACAGCAGGGCAGTACTTTAGGTCATGTAATTACAGCATTACCACATAATGAGAGTCATTTGTACTAATCAGAGGGGCCATGCGGACTCTCAGAAGAGCAGCTATTGAAGCAGGAAGTCCCGCTCGGAAAAGCTGGAGACCTGCAGGTGCACCATCAAAGCGGCAGAAAAATAACTGTTTACTGCAGCACATCTATGACAAAATTGTTCCTGTCCCACTGATGGTCCATCATTGCTTTCTGCTGCCTTTGCTTTAACTCCCTTTCCTCCTATGATTCTCACGTAATGCTTAAATTGAGTTTGATGACTAAATCTGACACATATAGGATGTCTATATCTTTGAACAATGTGCATTCATAATAGTATTTTCAGGTCCTTTTTTGAAGATCTTAGACAGAGACTGCCTGGTTTATTTTTCTGGGTTTCTATTTTGTTCCCTTCTGCTTTCAGAGATGACTTAAACTGTTTTCAGGCATGTGGATGGCAATGGTCCAAACTGGAAAATCTCAGTGAGGATTTGATGGATTGCCATGACCAATTTTGTTCAGACAATCATTGTCCCCAAAGATGAATCCTACAGACCTTTGTGATTTCGGGCTTTCCCTCAAGTGACACAATGATGTCAACATTTTATGTTTTTAGTGAAATATCTCAACAACAGATGGATTGTCATTATATTTAGTACAAATATCCATGGTAACAAGATAATTATTCCCAAGATCTTTGGCGATTGTGTGACGTTTTACTGGCTTAAAAGTATTGGCTTAAAAATATAAGCTTAAAAGAGGCGACAGAAAGCTGTGACTGTTACACTGCAGGATGGCAAGCAGTGATTTCAAAACCTAAAGTACTTCAAATACACACTAAAACCTAAGAAGTTTTTGATTTTGCATTTTGGATAAACATTTTTTAAATAGTTTACTCTTTCAAAATGAATAGCTCAATCCGAAACGGAGAGAAAAATATGCTTTTTCAGATTCAGACAATTCTTCTCCTTCTGAATCTTCGTTTTTTTTCTCATCACTTTCTCATGTTCTTAACCCATCTCTTCCATCTGTCCACCTCAGACCTGAGCGAGAAGAAGATATTTAAGCTGGTGGGCAGCAGCAGGGCTTAAGTGCTTCCTGTAGGGCCTGTGGACAGGAGGAACCGCCACTGGCCCTCAGCCTTCAGGGGTGGAAAGTATGTGTCGTAGGCTGCGCTTCCACCTCCCACCTCCCAGCCTGGGAACGGAAGCTGGGAGCCGCCAGGGAAAACAAGCAGACAATCAGGTAGGGCCTGAGCCGGGAGAGAGAAAGAGAGGATAGGAGGGGAGGCGGGGCTGCTGGATACGTCAGGTCCTGAAAGGCTCAACTGAAGCTCTAGGAAAAGCATACAGATGTAATGGGGTCTGGGATGGAGTTTTTGTTTATATGTTTGTGTGAGCATTTCCTCATCCATCAAAGAAAGTGAAAGGATGTGTGTGTTTTCAGAAGGACAGCGTGTATGTGTGTGTGTGTGTGTGTGTGTGTGTGTGTCACACACGCATGTGCATCGCTGAAACATAATCCGATATTAAAGTTCAGAGAGTGTTTGTATAGTGTGGGTGTGTGAGAACGTAGGGTACTGTGTGTGTGTGTGTGCACATGTGTGTTTTGTTAAGGACAGTGGCCAGCAGGGGAAAGGGTGGGTTCAGGGCAGGGGGGGGGGGGGGGGGACTGCCGAAAGAGAGGAAGATTGTGGTGTTCAGTTTCTACAAGGGGGGTCCTGTTGGCCTGCACGTAACACAGTGTCAATGAATCCCTCTCTCTTTTTCTGTTTCTCTCCCACAAACACACACAAACACATGAATAAAACAGAGCTGTTCAGTGTTTCACTGTAAATGATGAGGGAAATAAAAGCAGGAATTTCCCCCTTTTGATATTTCTGAATGGTTTTTGAGTGAATGACAGGCAGCAATGGAAAAGACTGACATTTTTATATTACTGTGTTCTTTTACATGTTAAGTTATAATAATAAAAGTCCTGGTCAATCATGTATAGCAGTTTCATAAATGCCAAAAGAAATGATTCAGCGCACAAATTGAATTATGTTTGTGTTTGACCCAGATTCATGTCATGTTTCAAATTTGTTGAACAAGCATCAACAAAAGCAGTCATTTAGTCTCACATTATGTTCAAAACCACATATTTTGTCGAATAAAAAAAAAAGTTTTTGTTATTAAATGATTTTATTTTCACAGTAGTGAAGTGACAGAGCAGCCAATATAACATGTATCTATTTAAACGATTTTTTTCAGTTTTCTATAGTTTATAAAACCAGGGATTAATTATCCTGTAAATGTCAGCCTCAATTTAAAAGTGGTTTTTAAATGATTTAGATTGAATTTTCATATAGTTGAGAAGCAATCTCGTCACCAAGGTCCATTTATATTTAGGAGCGTGTCCCACACAAAATTCCAAGTTGTAACTCACATTTTTTTTAAAGCAATTAAGAATTCTATTTGTATTTCTTTTTCTAAAGTTTGGACAGAAATTAGTTATTGACTATCAAAAAATCAACTTTAACTGAAGAGTGTTTTTGTGATGAAACATTTTTAATTTCCAGTAAATTATTCAGAGACTTTGTAATGATTGTTATAGCTGTTTATCCACTTACCAACGGGCAGTTTGATAGGGTACAAGGGTTCCACAAAAAGTACAGTTGTGTAGAATATTACACTGATGTCCTTTCTTTTTCTCTGAAACAGGAAGTCACTGACGTTTTATTGCTAAGAGGTGGCCCAAAGAGGTTGAACATGCTTGAGAGCTTTTTATGGTCAAATTTTTCCATAAATCTGTCACTTACTTCCTCCCACTAGTGATGAGACAGTATTAAATGCTGTTCTTAATCCAGCTCTAGTTATCTGGCCTGTAATGTGAGTTTTTCACACACTGCTTGTAAGCTAAACGGTGATTTATGACCCAGAATGCAGTTATTAGTCGTTGTTACTGATATAAGCACACATATCTTTAATTCCCCAGCTTGGTTCACATGATCTACACCTGTAATTGTAAGCTATTGTGATCAAATCAGCAGTCAGGACTGGTTTACATCATATGTTTAATTAGAATTTTCAAAGCAAAGGTTAGTGAGGTCACTGGATCCGGTGCAGTGCCTCGACTGGTGTTAGTGTTTGGTAGCTACTCTCCTTGGGATTGTGTTATTCCCTTTTTTGCTCTAATATAGAGGGAAATAGTGAATTATATGAGACAATAAACCAGTTAACTGTTACAGGATCACACAGCTGTTTATGTTGTTTATTAGCATTTAATTTACTCGCTCTGTCTACATTACATCATTGCTTGATTTATGTGCTATAGATCTTTGTGTGCATGGTTGGTCGCAAACATGTTCGCCACCGTGTTTCTATCCATGGCTGCCTTTCTGTCTGTGTTTGGTACGTGCTCCATTGACTGTCCTGGGTCACAGTGGGACTAGGATTGAAGCCGAGTTGAGAGAAGGGTGAGACGGAGGGGATCAGGGGGTGTGGACGTGACATCTCCAGCTGGTCTGTGACATCACTCTGGCGGGGACAGGATGCAGGGGAGTTGGGAAGGGTTAGGGTACAGTAGGTGACATCAGGGCTCTGTCTGGGTCTCTTGGTCCTCCAGCTGGGTAAACGACACAGAAAAATCCCCCCCACCCCTTTATCTCTGCCTTTGTCTGCAGCCCACCACCCTTTCTTCGAGCCTCTCGTATTTGTAAAAACATTTATGTTCAGACACAACTTGCCTCTTCTGACTCATAGACTTATGATGCCATGTGTTTCCTCGTTCCGGCGCCCCTTTATGTTACTCTCTGTTTTATGTGTCTGTGTATTTATGTTTTGATTGTGTGTGTGTGTGTGTGTGTGTGTGTGTGTGTGTGTGTGTGTGTGTGTGTGTGTGTGTGTGTGTGTGTGTGTGTGTGTGTGTGTGTGTGTGTGTGTGTGTGTGTGTGTGTGTATGTGTCTGTCTGTCCCTCATCCGCTCACTCTGACCTCACATGTCCATTGAATGTGATCAAACAGAACTCCTGCTGGCTTACATGTAGACACACATATATACAGTACATAAACATGATGAGTTTGCCCTCTTCTTGCTAGGACAAAGTTGAGGTATGGTTTCAGAAACAGAAAACATTGTACAGGATGGATGACACCTGCAATAAAACCTGCATAAAAGAGTATGATTTCCAGTCAAATTTATCTTTTGGCATTGGCATTGTTTTCACTCCCTGTTCATTCTTGTTGTGCTGTAACCTCAAGCTGAATCGAGTCATCAGTGTCACAGAACAAATCGTTTTGTGTATTGGAGTTTTGATAAGCAGTGTGTTCTGCCTGGTTTAAAGAAACCTAACAGACCCTGTAAACCAGATAAATAATCGTGATGCAATAACTGGTTGCTATTTATAATCAGTTGTTAGTTTTGTAATGAACCTAACAAATCAATTAAAGTCAGCAACAAACTGAACTTATGACTACAGTGAAAACAGCCTTTACGTCACGGTGTTATGAACACTCATGTGATTGCTTTGTGATGCTCATACCGATGTGAGTTTGGAAATGAATACTACAGTCAACACATATTCTACAAGTCTTTGAACCGAGCTCATCAAAACAAAGGGATTTCGAAATTATTCATTTCCACCTTTTAGTTTGCATCACTAGACCTCATCTGATTAATTTTTTACTCATTTTGAAACTGAAGTTTACAGGTTGACTACCTTTTACTAAACACTTTCAAACCCCCTCATAAAGCATTTAAAAACACACACATACACACATAGGCATAATACAGTTCTGTACATTCATCTCTACTACAGAGAAGGAGAGCAAGTGTGAGAGAGAGAGCGGGCTGCCAGTCACACTGAGGGGTTGGCCGTTGGTTTGCACATCTCCGCTTTGAATGTGAAACACATGTTAATGTGTGGGTGGGAGTCAAGAGAATAGAGGAGAGGGTATCCATGTCTCAATATGAAAACGCCCCGTCTGTCCATCTGCAGGAACATTTAATAAGACTTGCTCACCAGCAGACCTTTTTTCAATCCCCTCTCTTTCTCTCTCTTTCTCCTTCTCTTCAGCGCTGCACTCTCGTTATCTGTGATTTTCAAACTCACATTCTTTTCTATGCAAATAAGTTTAGAAACTAAAAAAAAAGTGTGTTTCATTGCAGTTGTGAGTGTTTACGCCTGTGTAGTGTTCTGCTTCTCCCTGTACCTTCTGTGTTTGTTTAGGTGTGTAAATGTTTGCGCTAAGGACTTTACTATCTGTCATATGGTGTAAGATTTCTCCTGTGTGTGTACTATGCATGTTGCACCACAGCATGTGTTGGTTTGAGAAACCTGTTATTGTAGGGGTTGAATGTGCAAGAGGGGGCTGAGTGCGTGGCAACCGCTGGCCTGCCCCCCTCGGTGCTCTGGTGTGTGTCTCTGGGCTCTGCAGTGGGTTTATGATGTCTGGCAGAGAGTATAGAGAGTGCAGATGGCAGGACTGAGAGAGAAAAGTAGGCGGGAGGGAGGGAGAGGTGTGTGGTTGCATTAATATGGTCTGCAATTCTCGTTAGCTCTAATCAGGGACTTCCTGTACCAAGAGGAGCATGAGTTCACCTTCCCAAGTACCCCAGAACAACATACACATTGACGAATGCATGCACACTTTCAGAAAACATGATTCACAAAACAATTGTACACTCCTCTTAAATCCTCCTGGCTCCCACCCATCTTTCACTTCCTATTCTCTGTTGCTGAATGCCGTAGGTCCATCACTATGTCTCTGTTTCTGCCATATGTATCCCTCTCTGTTTGTTTGGCTCCTCACACACTGGAACTGGCCATAAAATAAGTTGGAAGGAACTGTAAGAAACTGTAAGTGGAGCTTTTTCCACTCTCGGGGTGACTTACCATATGCTTAGAGTCACGTGAGACTAAAGCGAAGAGTTCACTCTCCCTCATAAAGACCCTCGTCCCTACGTGAACTCTGAGGGGTCATGAACTTTAGCTGGAGTGCAAAGGAACTGGCACTCAAGGTGAAGATTGACAAAGACGGGCAAGTTGGCATTACAGTGGCGCACATGACATCCTGGAATGTGAAAATGACGCATTCGCGGGCGGTTAATCATTCACTGACATTGGCATACTGCAGAAAAAAAATAATCTAAGCCTGACAGGAATCAAGTCATTTGCATGTGCGCAGAGCGTGTAATACCATCTGTGACCGTTTAGCAGCTCAGATTCTGTGTGGCCATGATGGCATGTGGAATCTTAGGGCAATATGTTGACCACAGAAACAATAGAAATGAGATTCCACAATGAAAATGTCATAAGTACCCTCGCCCTTTCCCTCTCCCTCCTCCCATCCCGTCTTCTACTTTTTCCCGAGTTTAAAAGAGCCCTGGGGTAAGATAAATTAATGTATTTAAGATGTGGAAATCAGATATTGAAATCTTTGCCCTCACCATCCTCCCCCTTCTTCCCCTGCTTCTCCCTAAACCCCAAGCCTTCCCTCACCCCCCCTTCCCCCTGAACTGCTGCTCTCTTTAATAGAGTTTAATAGTGCACAGGGAGACAGTGTGATAAATAGACTGAGAAAAACTGAAGAGATTTGTTTCAAAACATTTTTTTTCACAGTGCACATTTTGTGTCATTTTTTTTCTTTTACTGTGCCCTGGGCTTTGCAATTGATAGCCTCCTCAAAACTCAACCACCACCACCACCACCCTCCTCCTTCTCCTCTTCTTCCCTCCACACCTTCCCACCCCACTGAACCCTGGCCAGCCACAGCTGCCTGACCAGATGTGAAAGAGAAAAGAAAGGGAGAAGAAGGAGAGATGGAGGACAGGGAGAGGCCACCTCCTGCGGGGAATGAGGATTGAAATGGAGAGAGTGGAGAAGGAGGGTATGGAAGAAAAGAAGGGAGAGTTGAAGAGAGAGGAAAGGAGATAGATCAGAAAATAACTGCTTATCAAATGTGAGAAGAAAGCATAAGACGTAAATTATTGTTCTTTACACAGCACCTGGCCTTTTCAAGACCACCCAGGCCTCAGAGTGGTCAGTCATCAAATATGGTGGAACTTATCACCTCTACAGCCTCTTCAGGCCTGATTCCCAATAATCATTATCGAAGACCAAGATAAGAACTACAAACCTTTAAAACAGAATGCGGACAACCTTTTGTTGCAGGTTAGTGAGGTTTGCATGTATCCAGGCTTCTCTATGGGCAGAGCTGATTTATGTAGCAGCTCAGCGTTCTAAGCCCAGAGTCCGCGCTCACACCGTACTCCTGGGGGCAGTCTGATTAGAGATGGAGGGGAGAAACCATGCACTCACACACCCCACCATTTGGTTCTCATTATACACATGTACGTGCACACCCATAACACACACACCCTCACACTTTAGCACGCACACTAAAAGATGCAGATGCAGACTTGTGCAATCTCAAAGATGTAGTGCCGTGTATTGTGAAATTGGGCATTGGCAGTTGTAGCCCTGGATAAAAGGAAAACAATTCAAATGGATTTGTGAATACTAGGCAATACTTTTTAAGAAAGATTGCAACCCAACTTTTAACCAACATTTAGTTTGCATGCACAACGGTGCTCTTTAAAGTCCTGATTTTCTTCTTTCTTGTCCACATGAGTCGAAATCCACTCTTCTCTTCACGTTTTTGCATTACAGCACTGTATTCAGTCAAATAAAATGGATAAAATAACAGGCCTCATTATCAAAGTTAAGCCATTTCCTTCATGCTCTGCCTCAGAGGGGCATATATATTGGGAGTTGCCGATAAGCTGGTGCTGTCAACCCCAAAACCCAGTTTTGTGCATTTTCCTAAAAAAAAACCCGGGACAGGATGGTACCCCATGCTGTTTTAACACAAGTGTTAATATGAGAGAACTGTAAACACTTGGCTGTAATCACAGACAGCAGCATGTGGCCGCAATGAGATGAGGAGATGCATGTGTTATAGGTAGAAATGGGAGAGCCTGAGGCACGAAAGCTAATTTACAACACAGAATGTTGATTTTAACAGCTGACCAATGTATTACAACACTGGCCTGGTGTGTGTGATCTACTAAAGTCTCTGTTGTGTTTTTGATCATGGGCCATTTGCAGCATGTCATTAAAACCTTGTTAAATATCTGTTTGTCAAACACTCCTACCGTTACACACACTGTCTCCCTCCAGGGAAGCCATTGATACAACCCCCCCCACCACCACAAGACTTTTTTTCCCAGTCTGGGCTCCCACCCCGACACCTCAACCCAAGTGATATCAGACTCCAGCAATGGACGGAAATGTAACACACGTAGCTTCAGCACGCTGTGCCCCTCACCAGGTCAGGGACTTAATGCTGGAGCTCTGATGGGTAAACCAGATGCACATACACAAACACACCCAATCAAACCAGACACACATTATGTTCCATACAATAAAGATAATACGTCATAGGTAGAGTGCTGCTCAGCACGGTGGCACAAGAGGGAGGATACATTAAATAAAGATGCATCTAACACACTTGAAATATATGTAATGATTAAGGTTTTCAAAAAGAAATCTTTGAGTGACAAAAATATATCGTAAGACTCCCATTAGTGTGGCGGCATAAAAACAGTCCTCCCCGTCAGGTTGGGCATGAATAAAACATGAAAAAATAGCTTAAGGACATAATTGAAATAATTAAGAATTTGTTTTGAAGGTTTATTGTTTTATGTTTTGTATGTGTATTTATACATTGTTATAAAGTCATTAGCAACCCTTTCAATTTAATGTATAGGATCATGATTACTATTCAATTTTATATTACATGGGGGATGGAGGAAAGGTATACCTGACAGGGCCTTAATTGATGACAAGCAACAAATGTAACTATTTCTAACACAACTCGTTTTATTGATATTTACATTAAGATAATTTGGAGTGATCAATACTTTTCCCAATACTTTGATGTGTTGTATAGTTCTTTAAACTACACTGGGAGACTTTAAGTTGGTGGTGTCTTTATGACACAGAATGTGTTGCTTGGTTATTTAAGAAGCACCTGCTGTCGATACACCCGCTGTGCCTAGTGATCACGCTCAAGTGGGAGAAGAACAATGAGTTGGAAAGAAGTGGGTGAGAGGATTCTGCAGGGGACGTAGTGGAGACGGATCAAGCTAGCTCTCCAAGGGGGTGTCTCTGTCTGACAGGAAGTGTAGGTCAGCGCTCGATGTTTGTCTCTGTGCGTGTCTGTGTGTGTGGCCAGGTCCGCAGCAGCAGGTCAAGGCTGTACAGCCAGCAGGAAATGACCCAAAACATGCACATGAAGATTTAACCCCATGCGCACCATTCCATCTTCTCCTCTGAGGCTCTTATCTGGAAGATAACTACCATCACTTCTACCGTCAGCAGAGATTTTAATTTAGCAGCAAACAAGGTAGTTTGTCTCTGCAAAACTTTCATAAGTACATTTTTGTTGTAGTAGATGTAATAGGGTGGCCATGTCAGTCTGAGGTTAAAGTATTTGAATCAATGATAATCAAATCATGGCTGCATAATAATGATGTAATTCTTGGAGGTGGATGAAGTAACAAAGTGTATACGTGAGTATCCCAATACACGTAAGAATATTTGGAATACTTGAGCGGAGGTGCTCTAAATTTAGCTTCCCCCTGACTTTCCCTCGCCCCCTCCCAACACTTCTGCCTTCCAGCTTGAAACAATGGACCCCCTATGTCCCTCCCCTTTCCTCCCCCCACCCAACACACACACACTTCTTGTGCAATTATTGGATGTGCTACCTCTCCCTTTTTAGGTGCATGTGTGTGTGCCTTGAGTCCATCTGGCCTCTGGAGTCCCATAAGGAAGAGTGCAATGTTTAGCGGCTCCTGTGCTCAATTTGCAATGCAGTTTCCGTGGCAATAGGGACACACTGCCTCGATGGAAAGGAAGTGACTCCTGGGTCTGTAGGAATTATCAGACGGCAGGGCCTGACTGACGTTATGTGGGCAAAAATATGCCATTAGAATTGAGCGCATTACATTTTTGGACAGGATATCTCTGCCTGTTAGCACACATGTTTGCATCATTGTTGTCCAACTCCGATTGACCCATTTACTTATCATGTTATGTAAGCAGCATTTTTAGTATCCCCTGACACTGTACGTCAGTTTCAAGTGCCTATCTGTGCGTCTTCATCCTGCTGCCACTCTGTAAGGGCATGGTTGTCTACAGTAGCACACAAACAGGAGTTGATGGGGTGATCTGAGGTTCATCCTGTTTTGGTGTGCGACTGCGACCTTGAAACATGTCATTTTCCTGGAGTGTCTTGGTAAAAACAGATGGTTGTTATTATCAAGGTTTGTGAGGAAGCTTCCCTGGCAGCTCATTAGTATACTCTCTTTCCGCCTGTCTATTGTCCACTCTCCCTTCAGATGATATTGCAACCACTTAACATACAGTTTTCCCCTTTGGTATCCCCTTTAAAGGAATAGTTTGATATTTTGGGAAACATGCTAATTTGCTTGCAGAGAGTAAGATGGGTGGATAGACGCCATCCTAATGTCTGTATGAAGAAAATACAGTCCAAAAGGCCGCAGCTAAGCAAAGAATTACATCTAGCCTCACTCTTTCCAAAGGTAACAAAAGATTTTTCTTAACCTTATATATTTACACAAAAAATCATGTTTGTAGTCCTTACAAAAAAGTGTAAAAAGACCATACGCTGCTTAACAGGTGGTTATTGTATGTGCCAATCTATTGACCGGGAACATACAGTCTATAGTTCTATGGTAGTTGCCATGATCTTGGCCACAAAATACTTTTACTACATTCAGTCAGGGACATGCTTACTATTTCCTACTATTTCCAGTTTTCATACTCAGCTTTGCTTACCATCTGCTGGCTCAGGGTTCATAGGTGTACCATACCGAAATGTTGGTTGTATAAATCTTCGCCTCTTCCAGTACAATAAATCTTTTTCATTTTACTGATGCTTTTATCCATAGCTATAAACCATTGAGATGCACACTAACAACAGCAAGAAAAGAAATGTAGGTATATTCGCTTCTCCTGAAGCTTTGTGAGTACTGGTACATTAGTTTCAAATGGGCTCAACTCTTTTAAGTGCTGTTTGTTTTCTTTTTGTGTTGAATTTAATGGCCAAGGTACAAGCGAAACAGGTGGGTTTTCAGTTTGCGACCAAAGAAATTGTGACTTTTAGCTATCTTGATATCAATGGGGAGCTCGTTCCAGCACTTTCGAGCAAAACCGCTGTGTTAAGGCCACACCAACCCATCACATGTATTATCTTGTGTATTATTTAAATACATTCTTATAAAATGTTCCCTTTCCCTTGATTTCAAGATATGCAGTTGCTGGTTAATATTATTTTTAAAGATGCCCTCCTCTGAAACAATCCTTGTTTGTCTCTCATTCCCTCTTCCTCTTTTTCCATGTTCTGCACTGTTCAAATGTGTGCATGTGTGTTTGTGTATCTAGAGCGAGTGTGTTAGTGTCCATCTCTCCGTGGCAGAATTCCAGTAAAACTGAGCCAGTGAGGGGTCTCTGTCTCACATCCCTCTTCAATCAAACACAAACACACACGTCCGGCCAGCCTGGCCCACGCTATCTTTCCCTGCCTCCTAGTGCCAGATGCACACACCCTGCGCTCTCCCTCTTCTCCTCCTCTTCAACATTCCTCCTCTGCCTCCTCTCTCTCCTCTGCTTGCTTTTCCTCCCCCCTTCCTCCCCTCTGGTTCAGCACCCCTGTGCATCACATTGTCTCCCGGCTCTTCATCTTTCTCCACTTCCTGTGTTCTGCTCCTTGTGCCCCCTACACCCCCCCCTCCTTCCTACCCCGCTTCTCTCTCTCTTCGCGACGTGACTTTTAGCACAGACAGTGGGGCCGCTGCCAGTAAACTAGGGCAGAACAGGCTGAAGATGTGCACTCTCTCGCTGTGGTGTCCATGAACAAGGCTGACATACTGTGACATACGCAGGCGCATGGGGACACAGAGACAGACATGGTTTAGAGCAACTTTGATTTGTTGTCTTTGCTTATGCCATCCTACATGCAAGGCAACAAAATAAAAGGAATGGTTCACTTTTTTGCTGAGTAATTGATACTACTCATGCATCCTTTATACATAAAACTATATATTCATTGAATGAGTAGGAAATGATATTGAATCGAGGACTTGACAATTACCAACTCAACCCAACAAAGACTTCAGCAAGTTAAATACATATTAGCCAGCACTCTCTAAGATCACCATGAAACTATTAAAGGGGCTCTACTTTGCAAATTTCAGGTAGATATTTGTATTCAATGTGACATGTTTACATGCTTTATTGTTCAAAAAGTGCTTGATTTTTCTCACACTGCCTGTGCTGCAGAACCTCTTTTCATCATTTGTCTGAAATGATAGCCCTTATGCTCTGATTGCTTAGCTGACCGGCTTTAGCCTCATCACATACAATGTGTTGGATCGCTAGCAAATAGAAGTGTGAGTGTTACGTAGTGATGTCACTATCTTGTGGAAGTAAACAAAGGAGTCCAATAGAGGCATTTCAGGCAAGGGGGCGTTTATGGGAGAGAAACTCCCTCTGGAGGGAACTTCGGGATTTTAGCCTTTGCAGAACATTTACGTGCACAAAAACCGATATAAAACACTACAGGAAATAGGGCCTGCTTAAATATGGGGGATTTCCAAAATGTGGACTTATAGGTTTAAAAAAAAAAAAACAAGCAACATACAGAAGTTGTTCTGCGCTTGATTTTTATTTATCAGCTATCCTAGTTTGCTTTATGCCCTTGAATACCGTAAAGTTTCACAGGAGGTTTTCTGATTTCATGAGATACTTTTACCCACTTACTGTCCTACACTGCATGCTGTTTCTTTTAGTTTTACTTTCAGACTTCATTTTTATCACTTATTGGCTAACAATATTCATATCTCATAGAGGCATTGAGACTCAGCTGAGAAACAAGTTTTGTAATGTAATGTGATCGTGGGAATGAGAGAAAAGTCTGATTTGCCTGAAGAGAGCAATAAAGAGAAAGAACGACATAAAGAGGGGGGGAGACAAGCTGCAGCTGGTACAGGAAGTGAGGATGATGCCAGTGAAGGGCATGAGAGCATTTTCACAGAAGACACACACACACACACACACACACACACACACACACACACACACACACACACACACACACACACACACACACACACACACACACACACACACACATAGTGAAGCCTGGTTGTCCAGACATGTTGTTTTGTGTCTGTGTGTTTTTGAAAGTGTTATCAGTAAGGGTTGAAGATGGAGACAGAATACGGCGGACCTTCCTTCTCTGTATGTTTACACTCAGTCTAAACAGCAGACCAGCCACTGAGGCTAATGGGGCTCTAATCTAGAGCTGGATGACACACACATGTCATTTTCTGAGCTTTCCAAACGGAAAAGTAACCTCTGCGTGCCACATGTGCATTTACAGCATGCTCTCACTGAACGTTTATACTTTTACTGGATATGATGCAGTTGGCGTTCATGAGAATAGCCTACCATTTTTTTTTTCTCACTTTCTTTCACCCACATAGGGAGCAATTTTAAGTGCATGGCCTTCCGCGAGAGATTAACGTAAAAAAATAATGTAATTTATAAGATTTAATCCTTTGAACAAATGCTCACATTTACTCTCCAACAGAGAGATGCACAGACCTACAGAAATCACACCCTTGCTTTCTTCTCACCTTTAGAGTGGTAGTATCTACACTCATTTTCTGTGCTCAACGCACACATGCGCAAACTCTCACAAAGTGAAAGTGATGAAGCACTTAGTAATTTATTAGCCTTGTCAAACTGAACAGAATGATAATGGAGTGCTTTTAGGTGTGTAACTCCACACCAAGAAGGTAATAGAGAGCCTTTTTTTAACAGCTCAGTGATTTTCTTAGTTTTGTGACACACACACACAACACATACACACACACACACACACACACACACACATACACACACATTTGAAGACTGTGCCTAGGCTCAGTGTTCTCCTGAGAGTGCGTCACCAAACACAAAAGTGTTTAAGTTCAAGCATCAGATCCGGCACTCTCACCTTCACACTTTGTGTCATACACAGAACACATCTCACTGCCAACGCTTTCACATGAAGTCATGCTCAATTAAAGGTCACACAACTTGTATACGCCTAACACACTAAGCCTATATGTGTCTCTTGAAGGAACACACGCTCTCACCCTCTGAACTGCAATTGTTTGCATGCCAGCTCATTAGGTTGTTCAACTTTTTCCCTTCCAGGCCTGCAGTATTAACGCTCTCTCTACCTTTCCTCTGATAGATAAAGATCTCATTATTACTTCTAATGTTTGGGCTGCGTATACTGTGTGTGTGTGTGTGTGTGTGTGTGTGTGTGTGTGTGTGTGTGTGTGTGTGTGTGTGTGTGTGTGTGTGTGTGTGTGTGTGTGTGTGTGTGTGTGTGTGTGTGTGTGTGTGTGTGTGTGTGTGTGTGTGTGTGTCACCTAGCCAGGCTGGCCGTCAGCCTCTTTCCCCCAAGGCCACACAACTTTTTGTCCAGGCTTGTCTGGCCGCTGCACTCTTCTTTGCTGAATGTGCAGACTTTATGATGTAGAGTCCCTGTTTGGTTTGCTGTGTGTGCTTCCAACTATTAATTCCAGCAAGCCTGTATGACAAGTCCATGAACCTCTTATACCACTTTATACTATCACCATGTGAGCTGGTATGAAACTTTAAGTCTCTGGAAAGTTTAGCTCACACTCCGGGTCACTTTCTAGGTGTTTTGGCATCATGGTTCACACGAGGCTGTGCTGGTTTTTACACTTGTATGCATGTTCCCTATATAAATTTATTTGCATGTGGTTTGGCTGATAAAGTACACGCATTAGCAGAAAGAGTATATGCATTGTGTGAGCTGAGAGAAACAGGATGGGTGGATTTGTCAGGGCAGGTGCCCACATGTTAGTCAATCTGCAGGCAGGAAATTGCACTGGCATATAGACACAAACAGATGCATTGCCCACAATATACACCCAATTTGTCACCCCAGCTCCTTCAGAAACTGAAGCAATACTTCCTCCATGTACTTCTCTTGACCATGCTCTACTTCTCACACTGTCTTCAGCTATATTCCATTTCTATTTCATAGATTGTAATTCAGCCAAATCACCCAACACAATCCTAGTTCCCCTACTCTCTCACAACAACAAAAAAGCATCCTGTCCTAGCTTTGCAGTTTACTCCACTTTGACTAAACTGTTAATTACCTAAGTAAAAACGGTGTGAATTAATATAATGTGCTTTAAACTTAAACTTTGAATTTGTAAAATGGGTTATTTCATATTTATCTCACAACAGGTGTGCAGAAACAATCTAAAAATTGTTTACAAAGTTAATGCATGAACCAAAAAAGAAATAGCATTTTATAATATTATGGTTTTGGAATAACAAACTTCATAAACACTTCATTTTAACATGCTGTTTCAATGGGCAAGTGAACTAGGTTGAGTTTGAAGGGAAAGTCATAACTCTAACACATTTCTTAACCACATGCATACTTTGCCGTCCAGCTCAGCTGCATTATATCTCCACGTTTTTCAACTTGTCAAAAGGAGAACTAGCCATAACACCAGAGTACCACCAGGGATTAAGGTTGGGAAACAAATTCACAGAAAGTGGGAGAGGGAGAGAGTACCATATGTGGGTGAGAAACATGTTCTCATACAGGCTGTTTTTCTTTTGTTTCAGCTGCGCAGCCCCACCTTAAATGAGGACAGGGAGTAAGGGAGTGCACTGGACAGAGGAGGAGAGGTAGATGGGAATTCATTGAAGAATTGGGCATAATGTGCTTTGGGCAGTCCCCGACCCAGCTGTTTTCCATTCAGTGGGAGTCAAGCAGTGAATTTTAGCAAGGGTGGGAGAGACGGACACAAAGAGAATTGGAGAAGAAGAGGAGGAGGAAGACGTTAAAACCTGGCGTGAGACACATCATGTCGAAGTTTAAGAACATGGCCATTTAATTGGACTGATGTGTTGTTTTCGTCCTCTCAATGTTTTCCTCTTTCCCTTATAAACCAAGGCAAACTTTGGGCTTGTAAATGTGTCTTGGATTCAATCTAGTTAAAGGAATGACAGTTTGGTTTAGATGCTTTTATTGATAACCTACATTTTTTAAACCTTTGGCAGAATACAACGCACTTCCTCTTAGTGGTTTTTCTTTTGATCCTCTGGCCTGTGGCACCCTCTCACCTCAACAAAGATAACATTTTACATGAAGCAGATTACCTATAGACTCGAAATACTTGTTCTGCTCTCATGTTACATAATTTAAAGATTATGCCCATTTAATACTGCAATTGATTTAAATCATGTTGTGTTTGCATGATTATTTTTGAGGCAAAAATCAGCTGAGATTTTGTCTGACTTGACTGAGGTGTGACTGGTGGAGGATGTGTCTCCTATGTGAGCTCAGAAAACATAAGCTACCAGAAATGTAAGTTGAGAGAAGAAAACACGGATATCAGAGAAACAGGAAATGAAGTGTCCTCGTTTCAGTTTTCTGGTGAATGGGTCCGACTCCAAATGATTATGAAACGTCTTTTTAAATGTTAAACGTTGAGGGCTGCTCTAGCGAAGCTTGTGTAAATAATGGCTTCTATTTTTCAAGAGATATTTTTTGATTAAGTGTGTGATTAAGGAGAAACTGCAAAAGACCCAACATATTGAGAGCTTAATTATGCTGACATTTCATTTTAATGACATTGAGTCAATTGTTATTACAGTCACTGTTTCACACACTGAAACAGATATGAACACACACGCTAATCTGTTTTCCTTAGTGCTGAGAGCAGTGACACTGCAGGGTGTTGAGTCCCTCAGAGTTTTAATGACTCTGCGGTCAACACCTTTGCCCTTCTCATGTCCCATTTACTCCCCATCTGAAGCACCAGGTTACACAAACTTCCAGCCCACTGGAAACCCAATAATTACCCACTTTATCCATGCATGTTTTATCATTCCAACCCATGGATTACATCCTGAAAAGTGTATTGCTCCATCACTGGGCCAACACAGCACCATCATTTTGAGGGGGGGCATCAACTTCATACAGAAAAGTCTTAATTTCCTTCTGGTACCTGGCCTATGTGACCCTCTTGACATTACCAGGCTTAACCAGGGCACCATGTGCCCGACACCAGACACCTCAGACCTTTGCCATTTAATATGTGATGTGACCCAGAGAGTGCAGGGTGTAGGTGGGCCTGCTGCCAAAAAGTCTCCTGGTCTCTCAGTGTGAGCAGTGGGCACTAAGTGTTCTCACCACTTGCCCTGAATTGAAGATATTAACTGACGTACCTTTTTTTTAGCCCATTTCTTATTTTGGCATAATTTATATCCATTTGCCATGCAGAGGGCTCTGACAAAAAATGGATATCGTTATTAGTTCAACAAGGGCATTACTAATGTCGCAACACAACCTCATGACGTCACTACGGTGCCAGCTTCAAGCTCAGCGAACTGCACTGAGTGCACTCAACCAATCAGTAAATGGAACATGCCTGTGGGCTGCAGGCATCAGTCAAACATGCATGCAAATAATTATCATTGTGTATTTTGCAACATTAAGGCTGTGTTTGTAATCATCACGATAAAGATAAAATAGTTACCTGCTGTGATAACTTCCCAGAGTAAAATCCTGTCTCATAAGGTATAAACAGCAGAGCAGCATTTTGACTTTGGATTAGCTTTTCAATATATTTCCTCATACTGGACTTCCTGGGTAGTATTTCATGTCACACCAGTACCTGAAGCAACATGCCCCGACCAACGCAGCTTCTTTTTTTTATTTTTAACTGCAAAGCATATGTTTGGACTGAGTACCCACTTTGCCCTAATAAAGTGGTTTAGACAATCCGTCTTAACTTTGTGCTAGTCAACAACCTGACTCATTATCTTTTGTTTCATTGATGTTTCTCTGCATTCATTTGTGTTAGCAAAATTTTATGACAGAAGATCATAAAAAACACACAGCTTTAAAGACCTGGAAAAAAACAGTAAGTGGGCTTTGAGTTTTCATTACAGACACACTATGATGACAAAAACTTGGAAAAAAAGCCCAAGTTTGAATCAACTGGAACTTTCCTCAACTTAAAGAAAACTGAGCCTGTATTACAGTATTGTGAAACAGGATGAAGAAGATGATGAATGTCATGTTGTTCCTTTTGTTTTATCTGCTGTTTATACTGCATAAAGCGGATAATGTTTTTTTTTACACCTGGTGAATATGAGCTCTCAGGAAGCATATCTAGTTCATGAATGTTGATGATTTACAGCACCTGAGAGAAGAAATGCTAATTTTTCTAATGTCGAAATGTAATTTCTGGCAAGTTGCTTGATTCATATCAAACATCTGGAAGGCACTGTGATTTCTTACGTGCTGGTGATAATAAGGTGATTTTCATACAGTGGAAAAGGATGTGTGAGTGATTCTGAGTGTATGTGTGTGTGTGTGTGTGCGTGCATGTGCTCCTGCTGACAGAGTAATGGATCTGTTCATTGTTGCATGTGGACTATGTGTGATGTATGAGATTCATTTGAAATTCTCTGTCTTAAATGAGGCACTCATGTCTCCATGTGGGAAATATAGACTTGAAGGCGAATGTATTATAGGAAAAAGAACAGAGGTTGCTCCCTTTTGTGGTTATCATTGCTGTGAAATGGTCTTGATCGTCGTCATTTTTCCTTTAATGTGAAATCCATATCCTCACATTAAATAAGTCTAAAACTTAAATGATTGATTGGATGGTTTAATATCAAATGGTGGAAGATTTGAGGAAATGTATATAGTTAATTTAATTGTAATTAAGTGTGATCATATCTAGGAAATAGTTGATTGACTGATTTCTTTCCAAATGAACAATTGTAAATAATTTTCATGTGTATAGACACTACATTAATTGAAAAATGACACATTTCCTTGTGTAATCCGTTATGCAATTTACTTTATTGCCAAGTTGATTTTGAGTATAGTAACAAACAAAACAAACATGACATTTTTCACATTGGCTTTTAAAAAAATAAAAGCCTTATCAACATGATTTTATCAAGACACCATAATTAAATGAAATTATTATAAAAACCCACAATTGACATTTACACAAAAATTAACTATAAAACATTTTGACATGCAATAAATACATTCATTTCACTAAAGCAAAGTAAGATCAATATGGACAAGGAAATGTAGAAGATGCAAAAATACTGTTTGGTTTAATGTATTGCTTTTAAAAAAAATTATGGTTTATATAACCACACCACAAAATGAAACATTTAACATTATTGATGCTTTATGGATGTGTGCTTTATGTCTGCTGAAATACGATTCTGTGTTCCACTGAAAAATCTCATTTTCATTGTAAAAGTGTGATGTGTGTATTTTCTATCTGCAGATACTCCTGTCTGCGTGGCAGTCTGTGTTACTGCTGAACTTTCTTATCCCTGAACCACAACCAGTCGAGGAAAACAACCCCGAAACACAACAGTGATCTTCATTAGGTCATAATCCATCATTTCAACACGTAACCTTTTTCCAAAACCAAAATAAAAGCGTATGTATCCTTGAGTACATGTGTGTGTGAGGACCCTGAGGCACTGTAACATTTTGGCACAGACTATAGTGTGTGTTGGGTGAAAGCCGTCAGGGGAATCACCTTTTGTTTAATAATGACTTTTTATACTAGAAGCGACACTCTAAAAGGAGCAGGGAAACCTAATTAAATCTGACCTAATGTAGACCAGCAGCCTGCCATGCAGCTGTGTGAGTGTGTGTATGTGTGTGCGCAAGCCAGATATACAATCAAATCTTCCCCTTGACCAACTTTTCTAAATTCCTGCTTGTTTTGTCCTTTCTCTTTGTTTGTCTTTAAATTTAAACTACTGGAGAAGAAGTTGTAAAAGAAAGTATTCAAGCCAAAGTCCACTGAGTCTGTCTTTGCATGTGTTCAAGGTAGACACAGACATGGAGGTCCAAGTCCAACAGATGGAAGACGACACAGGCAGCCAGAAGCCCCTTCCCTATTGGACTACAAAGAGCCTACTGTGGGTCGTGTGCTGACTGGGTGATAATTGTTAGGTCTGGAAAAAGGATGACATCTCTGAGGGTAAGCTGACATGCACATTAACATTTAAAAACCTTAACAATGGCCTGCAGCAATCAACAATGAAAAGGAGAAAAAAATGTAATTTCCTCACAAGACAATTTCCTTAAAGAGGGAAATGAAATAGAGGAAAAACAGAACAAATTGAGGGAAAAAAACGGAAAAATAGCAACCAACTTTTCTCTGTTATTTACTCAAGGTTATTATGACTATCAAGCACAAGCTATTTTCTCTCTGTCTCTTTCTTTTCTTCTCAACGTCTCTCCCTTACTTGTTCTCTCCATCTCAGTGCATGACTTGGCTGGTGTAGCCAAGGCCCGGCTCAATTGTGCAATTTCATACATGTTTACTTTACTGGCATCTTTCTGAGCATATTTTCCCTGAACATTTCCCCTCACATTATTCCGCATTTCCTCTACAACGATATGCTGTCTTTAATCTCTCTTTGTAAGCCGTTTCTTGGCTAAAGGTTCAGAATACAATAACGATGTCAGGCTCTTTTTATTTGGCCCATCATCTGCTGTATTTTAACACATGCCACAAAGTTCATTTTGGAAATTGATTAGGGCCTAAAGAAAAAGAGAGTAGCTCTTCATGTAAACATTTAGACAACTGTCTTCTTCAGCATGAAAAACAGCTGGAAGTAAGTGGATCATGGAAGAGGAGGGAGGCAGCGGGCGCTGAGGGTCAGCGGTTTGTGTTGAGTGTAAGAAGAGAAAAGGGACAGGGAGAGGTGAGGAGGGAGGCAGTGCTTCGAGGTAACAAGGGTAGTGAACAAGTGTGGCCAAGCTCTGCACTGGAGGGAGGAAGAGGAGGAAAGCAAAGTGCCAAAAGAAAGGCAATTGTGAGACTTCTAGGGGATCACAAGAGTAATAAAAAATCACAATACAATGATTTTTCCAGAAAAGAGCAGTTTGGGAAAATAAATCGAAAGCAGCTGCTTGTAACAAAGACTCTTGAACGTGTCAAAGCTCTGTCTTGCACTACCCTGCTCTACTGTAGAAAAGGCGTTCAGACATGTAGATGGACAGGTGATCTACGTGGACACACACACCTACACACTTACACACAAAGGCGTCAATACAAGTTAATGCCGAATAATCAGTGTTTGTTATTGTGAAGGCACGTGTTTTCAGTTTCAACATCAATATACGGCTTGATTATTGATATTATTTGGCTCTAGCTTACATTTAAACATGAGTCCTCGTAAAAAGAAATATGTACACTGGACAATAGTGGCATGTGTGAACTGTGCTCTGAAGATTAGCCACATATATAATGGCTTTCATAAAAAGTTAAAGTTGGTCAGAAGCTTAGCTCTACAGTGCAACCCGTGGAAACTAAAAAGATCGATGCTGAGTTTTGTTTTGAGCATCTGCGCGGTCTGCTAAGTGCGTCAGCCCTTTTGGCACATATTATGAAATACAGTAAATGTCAAATGGCGGTATGATTGCAGATCAGGTCTAACTCACATAGGTGACCTCGGCCCGCTGTTGCTGCTAGAAAGCTTAAAGGCACACTTTGCATTTAGCGTTAAAACTTGAACTTTTTTTAGTCTTTACAGTTCCACAAATATTGCAGTAATGTTTTATTGTTTTATTGTTAGTAACATACTATTTAAGGGGCTGGGATGGTTGCCTTAATATTAAAATTAAATGATCAACCCACATGTCATAGTTAGTGGTTTGTCTTTCTACACGCATTTGTATTTGCATTCATTTATTTTTATTATGTCAATTGATGTAACAAATAAATTGTTTTAAATGCATAATTTCATTACTTTAAAAACATCTTCATCTCATTTTAGTGGCAAATAGTGGTTTTGGTGTGTCATCTAAATAACATTAACAAAGGCGTATGGCATTAAAACCCAAGGGGTGGTGGGTACATGAGTAAATTGAAACAAGACCTTTGTAATTGTACTAATTGAATCAACCACAGAGCAATAAAATTACTTCCAGTTTTTTTTAATTCTGATTTACAACAGACATTTGTTGCCCTGCATTTTGCCTTGATTATTCGAGCCCCAATTTAAAAAGCTATCTACATAATATGGAAAAAATATTGTAAGCAATTTATGTGCATAAAATGATACCAAACTACTTTATCCACGGCATCCTCAAATTGTAACAAAATGTCTGAATGGCTTCCTTGCTGCGCAGCCCTTAAAAGAACACAATGTTGTATCACCGTGACACTGAGCAGAGGTCTATTCCCAAAGAGCAAAAAGGGGAAGGAAAAGAGAAGATACAGTCTTCTTGTTTTCTGAATGGAGAGTTTTAGAAGTACGAACAGGCTTTCATACTGAGACAATGGCTCGCCTCCACCCTGCTGCGCTCTCCCTGCTCCTCTCCCGCCCCATTCTCCGTCTCTCTATCTGAGCAGAAACACACGGCACATCCTCCTCAACACAACCCGCCAGCCAAAAGTTCACTTCCTGCTCCTCAGCTTTTCTCCTTCACAACCACCCTATTCCCAGGACATGCATTAACAGACCTTCATAAGCACCAATGGCATAGGTACATACAAACAGACAAGCAACTGCTTCCCCTTATATAGAAACATAGCCTCCACCTCTGTCTGTTGTACACGTAAATGCAATTAAGCAAATTTCAGACCTTGCACGTCCTACAGAAATGTTCAGTCATTATCTTGCTCTTCCCTCCTGCACAGATTTGGAGTGACAGTGGAAACACATTGTGTTATTTTAATGGTGTACGGCAGGGAGAAGGAGGAGACAGATTTTTATTTAAGCTAGTGAATGAGAAAGATTGAAGGGACTAAAATTCCCACGACAGACATCCGCCTCCTTCTAAATGTTGCACACGTTGAAGCAAGTTCTCATTTCAATTATGTTGCATTTAAGCTCTACTTTCTGTTATTTGCTACAGAGCTAAACATAAGAGTCCCAAAACGTGAAGCATCATAGGATACAAGCTAGCTTCCTGTTTGTTTTTGTACATGTAGAACCTCAGTGTAACTCAACATTGACAGTTCACTAACCTCTGGAGGAAAGGGGTCAAATAATATGTGGCTGGTGTTCCTACTCGCCCTGTAAATAACTGCTTGTTTGTTGGGAGGAATTACTGAGAATAAATCTCTATTTGATAGTTTTCAAAACATTACATAAACTGTGTGTGTGTGTGTGTGTGTGTGTGTGTGTGTGTGTGTGTGTGTGTGTGTGTGTGTGTGTGTGTGTGTGTGTGTGTGTGTGTGTGTGTGTGTGTGTGTGTGTGTGGTTGAAAACAAAGACAAATACCACCTTGTTTGCTTCAGTGTGGTTCAATAAATCACAAAGTTAAACAAACAGCCAAACTGACTTTGCCTTATGTTATTAAAATGGAATTGGTCAGATTGGCACAAGCCTCTTTGAGGACAACACAATAGAAAATGTATACCGCATAGTAAAAATAAAAACAAAAAAATTGTTAATATCACATGTTATCTCTCCACCATAAAACTGTAACAAAAAATGTATAAACACAGAAATAACCACAGGTTTAACACAGGACAACTGCCCTGTTAATAAGGAAAAAAAGGGTGTGTGTGTGTGTGTGTGTGTGTGTGTGTGTGTGTGTGTGTGTGTGTGTGTGTGTGTGTGTGTGTGTGTGTGTGTGTGTGTGTGTGTGTGTGTGTGTGTGTGTGTGTGTGTGTGTGTGTGTGTGTGTGTGTGTGTGTTTGTGAACATTGTAATTTGCATGTTTAGATAAAGCTTTGCGTCCCCATGCTGGGTTCAGTCCTGAGGTAAGCACCAGTTTCACGTGCGCTGCTTTCAGCTCAAATCAAATAAAGAAAAGTGACAGAAAACAACATTTTGATATGATCATATGCTACAGAGAAGAAGCCCTTCAAATGATTGAAAAAATAAAATTCAATGGTCAGGCAAATTGTCTCTGTTTTTTTTTTTTTAGGCTTTAAGATTCACTACGTCAATCACAGTGTTTTTATGGCTTTAGTCTTCACATTCACCCACTGAGGTTGGCATTGGCACTATAGTGGTCAGAAGTTTCTAATCTAAATCAAGGAGCAGTAAAAATGGAAAAAGAAAAGGCCAGCATCTTCTTTGGATTAAACTCTTCTTTTTTTTATGTGCCGGCAAACCCACAACATTTAAGTGCTTTTTGTTTTCAAGCTGGATTTATCGCTGGTCAACCATAAACAATTAAACCAGCATGGAAGGGAGGCGAGGCTTGACATTAGCTGGGCTCAACTATGATGTTGATAAGTGGATCAAAGGGTCAAGATGGCAGGCATGAAATGGGACATCATGCTGGCAAGCAGTGGGAATTGTCCAGGAGAAAGTGAAATTTCAAGGGGATTACTGAAGGAAAGCAGCTGGGCTGTTCTGTTCACCCGCTGGCTTCCAGGGAAGACCCACAAACCCCTTCTTATGTTCGTATCACAGACAGATTAGCAGCTCTCTGTGTGAGTGTGAAAGGGGGCGTGGTGAGCGGATCAGAACACTTTTAAGGCACAGGGCTGAGTACAGCACTCACTTTGGCCTGTCAACAGTAGCTGGAGACTACAGGGAAAGGAGGGCGGGCAGTGGCAGCTATGCGACATCTGACTTGTGTCGCTACGCAGTTTGTCATCCGGCTGCTGTGAATGGAATAATTGCTTTTGACAGTTAATGACAGATTTCAGTGCCGTTCATTTTGACCTGGTCCCTGCTTCTCTGCTCGGCAGCATCCATAATTGTAAATGTCAGAGGCAACACCCATGCTTAGTCTACACCATGAGATGCAGCTACACTCTTCACAGGCACTTATGTGTCAACAGTTGGGTATGTGCAATCATGTCCGAGTTATGAGATCACAGGGCTGAGCTTACTGCATCTCAACAACAACTGAAAGCTAAGGGATGTTAGGCAAAATACAAAGGAAGTTTTAGCAGTAGGTCGCTGAGTGTAAGGCTGATTAAGCTACCATTACTGTCACATAGTATGAGTGTTAATCCACAAAGATATGTGGGAGCGTGTACTTTATAAAAAAGTGGAGAAAATAAAACAGATGAGACTTTACTAAAATGCTGAGGCAACTGCTCTTATTGTTCAGTCATTTCCTCGTGACTTTAGGGGCAGGAACATGATTTGGATTAGCTGGAGAGTGAAAAACATAAATTGTCCAGTACCCCCAAAAACAGAAGAAGGAGAAAAAAAACATATATGCTCCCATTACTTTAAAGTCCACATGAGTTGGCTTATTAATTCGGCAAAGGTTCTGCTCAGGCCTGGACCAAAACTCTGACTCTTGTCCTTATGTGCTTTTCATTTTTTGTACACAGGTGATACTAAATACTACACAGGTTTAGGGTCATATTGCAACACTTCCTTGCAAGAGTTTCTCTTTGGATTTCATCATGATACAAAAATAAATAAAACAATTTCATTTTGGTTTTCAAATTGTCACTTGGCTCGATGACTTGAAATGTTTGTTTGCATACACTGTACATAAATACTGTACTCCTTTGAATAAGTGTCTCTTGGTCACGGAATAGCACATAGCTCCTTTATGAAGGAGGACTTTAAGATACATTAGATGCATAGAAAGGCACTTACAGTCTACACTTTTTGGTGTGCATGAGCAGACCAATTCCTCTCGGCCTGAGTCTGAGGTGCAGAGGAGATATGGAGTTGAGGTGAATGGCTTTAGAATACTGCAAGTTGTGTGTGCACACAGACCTATTGGTGACTGCTGTTTATTCAGCTTTTAGCTAGGTGAGTAGCGGTCAATGGTGCGGGCATCAGAGAGGGGAGGGAGGAGGGGTTGGCCCATGACATCCATCTTGTCATGGGAGAGACCGAGGTGCTCTGAGGCCAGTTTGGACAGCGGGTAGAGGCTTTCCATGACCTTTGCATCAGCTACCAGTTGCTGCTGGGCTTGGATTAGGAGCTCATTTGCTTTCTCGGTCTTCAGCCCCAGATGCTCTGCTGCATATTTACTCAGTGGATAGATGCCCTCAGCAAAGTCTAGCTTCAGTTTCCCATCTGTGGTCAGGCCCCCAGCATTCCCCCCGCTGCTGTGCATCTTCATGTGGCTGATGAGGTTGCGCTGCTGAGCAAACTTTCCTCCGCACACCTGACATTCGTAGGGCTTCTCCCCTGAGTGGATGCGCATGTGCTCGGTGAGGCGATACTGGCGGGTGAAGCGCATGCCACAGGAGTCACAGGCAAAAGGTTTAAGGCCCAGGTGGCTACGCATGTGACGCGTCATGGTGCCGCGCTGCGTAAACTTCTTCCCACAGATGCTGCAGGGGTAAGGCCGGGTCAGCCAGTGGGTCTTTTCATGCTGCCGCAAAGTGGCTGGATCTTTGTAGGACTTCTCACAGGAGGAACAGCGGTAGGGTCGGATCATTTCCCCGATCCCCCCTGAACTCAGCGCCTGGCTGGACTTGGTCTCCAGGTGGGAAAGACTGTTGCTGCTGTTCAGGCCCCCATAACCGTTTGTATTACTGCTCATGTTTTTGGTGGTGCCATTATTGCTGTTTCCCATCTCCCCACCTGAGTTGCAGTACAGCTCTTCTTCTGTGTGTGTCTCCACATGTGCATTGAGCTGCTCTGAGCTCGGGAAGCCTTTGTCACAGGGTATGCAGACATACAGATTGTCCCCAAAGCTCTCTGGCTCATATGGCATGTGGAACCTGCCCATTGGTCCAGAAGGCGATGGGCGGCCTTCACTACTGCCCGTCTCCTCTGTGCCTGACCCGCTCTTATCATCGGCTCCTTCACTCTCCTCCCCGGCCTTGTGATGGTTATGATGCTGGTCTCCATTTTCGCCCCCTTCCTCTTCATCCTCATCCTCATCTTCATCTTCTGCTGTGTATGAAAGTGGCTCATGTTTCACCCAGCGATAGATGTTGCCCATATTTCCACCTGCTTCGCCGCCTTCTGTGGGGGTATCAGGGCTGGGGGGGCATGGGTAGCGATCTCTGCCCTGGGAGCGATGCAGGTGGGGAAGGTGGGGGCCCAGAGCCTGGTTGATATGGGGGAATGGTGGAGGAGTAAGAGAGCTTGTCTGGTCAGTTGACTCCATTTTTTCGGGGAAAGCCCTTCCATTTATCCCCTGCATGGGACTGGTGCGACCGCTCAGATTCCCGTCTCGCTCCTCATCATTATGAGAATTTGCCAAATGGGATTGAGAGGGTGTGTGCTGACACTGGGAGCTTGGGCTCTTCTTGGAGAGATCAAGGCCGTGGTTTGGGGAGCAGTTCCTTTCAGGGTGGGCTGAGCGCCCCAGCTGGGCAGGCAGAGCTGACTGCACGGACGGGAACACAGGAGAGCCATGGAGGGAGGTTGGAGCATACAGCTCCCCAGAATTAATGGCTATCCGATGGGGAACTAGCTCTTCTGGTGGTGAGGCACGCATTGCATGGATATTCAAAATTCCTCCTGGAGGGCAGGACTGAATGACAGGAGTGGAAATCCTATACCTGCCACCACTCCCTAAACCCATACTGTTGGGGACCATCTTTGGGTAAGGCAGAAATGCCGGCCCAGGGCGGGGAGGGTACTTGCCATTTCTTTTCAGCTTCTTTTTGCACAAAGCCACCAGGTCAAGCAGCTGAAGGTAGCTGGCTGCTGCCAAAACAGCACCTAGATTGGGTTCAGTAGGAGAGGTGGGATCTCCCTCACTAAGGCGGCCTGTGTAGATGTAGTCCAGAATGACCCGGAAGACCCCTGGACTCACCATCTCATGGTCGAGGTTGATGAGATTGTCATGGACCACCAAAGATTTCAAGTAGAGGCTGCTGGCAGCCAGAATGTTCTTGTGAGCTCTGAAGAGCGCGTTCTGCACCACAATGATAACATCGCACAGGAAGCCTTTGGTTCGTTGGCTGTTGAGCTGCAGGAGGAGATCCCTAGCATGACTTGGAACATCCATGGCATCCAGCATCGTCTTCAGTCCGCCACCTGCAACAACAGATATCTGTAAAACATCATGCAGCAGTCAGCATTTCTATACACAAAATCACAATTTTAGTTTCATTTTTTTGATTCATTTAATGATTATTATTGAACTTTAAAAGATGTAATGTTTGGAAATTATGATTTACATGTAAAATAACATCAAACAACACATATTTGAGAGGTTTGATTGACTTAATTAAATTGGATTTTTTTTTTTTTTTTTTAGATATCTTTTTGGGGGCTTCTTGCATTTAATCGGATAGGACAGTGGAGAGTGACAGGAAAGTGGGAGAAAGAGTTGGGATGGGATCCGGAAAGGACCACGGGTCGGGAATCGAACCCGGGTTGCCAGCGTACGGTGCAGGTGCCCCAGCCAGTTGCGCCACGGCTGGGGCCTTAAATTGCATTTTTATGCAAATGTATAATAACAATTTACAGTTGACATTGTCATGTTTAATTCATTGATTCCATATGTTTGAACCTGCAGAGTGCAGAACTTATACGGGGGAAGTGCAAACGAAGGCCACTTTGTAGAAGTGAACTTTTGCGAAAGGTGAACTGCTGCAATGGTTTTCTCATTATCAGAAATTCAAGAATATGCATTCACTTCCTCTGCAGCGAGCAAAAAGAAAGAAAGAACAAAATTGAGAGAACACCAGATAAATATTTTGTGCTGTAACTAGCTGGCTTCCTGAAAGTTTTCCAAAAGTGGTGCGCAGGGTTTTAAACAAAACAAGGGAAGAATGTTTCACAAGTATGATGAACAGCAGGTATAAAAACCTGTAGGGAACAGACACATCCAAAAAAAGACAGGTCTCTCGCTCCCCTTTCTGCCCAGTCATATAAGGTACACTGAGCCTATAGTATGTAAATCAACATTTCTTGGTTCAATATTTTACATTGAGATGGCCTCCAGGAGTCTAATGCATACATACACACACATGCACACACCCAATCATACACACTTAAATATCAACACTAATTGTTCCATCAAGTCTAAAATAAACTACATCAGCTGAATGCATGAGACACCGTGTATTGTTCAATCAGTGGCATCTGACGATAGTTTACATATGACACGTCTCAAACTGTCCCTAAGGGCTTAGTCTCACTGATGGGAAACAAGCGACTAAATAAATATCATGTCATCAGTCTGATCATGGCCTTCCTGTCATCAGCTCATTTTATTCTTGTTCCATTCAGTGTACACGTTAAATACAGAATAGGGAAGTAGGTATTTAAATAAAATAAACCTTGACGCATGAGTTATCAAGTGATTCTGGAGAATACTGAACAAAAAAAGGTAACTTCTCTTAAACTGCACTGCTGATAAAACCGAAAAAAGGTCAATTTCCCTGTATTCGTTTAAATTAACCTTTTGTCCTATAACATAAGAAGGAAATCTGATCCTTGATAAACCAGTTATTAAAATGAAAGAAAAAATAAACTACATATATTTGTTTAAATCTAAACATCTATATTCATGACTTAAGTGTTTGTTATCTATTATTTTTTTTTAAACAAGAAAAGGCTATTAATAAAAGGCGGGTAAGACAGGTTTAGGTGGGTTTATGCTCCATCATGTTCCCAGTTGTCATCTAAAGTGTTTCCACTTCTGGTTTCTCTCTGGCTTTGATTACTCAACGGTCATATTTTACTATAAATTTCAGCGTCGGTCAGATCAAACATGTTTACAATTGAGGGTGATATGAGGAATAGGCCAAGTACTTTTCAGAGCGTGCTGAACTTTTGCGGTTGCCATTGCATTAAGGGGTGTTTAGCTTACTGTTACTGGTTATTCTGCGTGGTGACACCTTGTGTACTAACACACACACAATCAGTGTACACTCGTCACTAGGCGGTATACAGCGCATCAGAAGATTAAGCCTTCTTAATATCCTGATGATTGCATGACGCAATTACAGAGTAAATAATACATTTAAATACACATTTCATATATCCAAATGTAATAATGTTTTATGACACAAGAAGGGCCTTGTGCCACCAAGCAACATTTCTGCGCGCCTGCAATGTGCAGACGAAAAAATATTTCGTTAATGTTTTGTGGTAACAACAGTCAGGGTTTCTGTGGGTTTCCAATCAACAGAATAAGAGCTTCTTTTCTCTCATTGTGATAAGAAGGTGTCTTATGAGAAGAAGAAATTAGTTTTTTAAAATGTCTGAGCTCACTGTTTGATGTAGCTTACTGACTCAAAAGTGAAAGATCAGAGTAACAAATGTTGTATAAAACTCTTGATCTTTATGGCACGAGTAAGCTCACAGCATCCTGTTCGGAAGCCATCTATGATTGCAATGATATAAGTCAGAGAACCATCTAAGGATAAGCCAATGTTCTTGGAAACACAAATTAAAATGGTAAACTATAGGTTTTTTGTCCAACAGGTGACATCATTTTTGTAAGTTGCACAAACAGTCTTGGGAGAACGTTACTCAAATTCTTATGAGCTGTTTCCATCTGATAATGACCCGTCGACAAGCTAAGGAAACTTACATGATGGAGATGTCAATGACGATGATGTTTTTCAGTTATTAGCATTAGACTCATAGTTATTGTACCTGTGTTTTGTCTGTTTTGTCACTTTTGTGGTTTGGGGTAAAGCAAGAGACTACACTTCCTATACCTCTACATGCAGCCTCAGTCACATAAACACTCCAGACATCTGCTTAAAACATTGTTTTGACACTTTATTTTCTTTCACTATAATTGCTGACTGCATGCTCATCACCTTATATTACAACCCTGCATTTTATCCTGTTCATATACCGTTCACATTCATTTTATGAAGAAACACAACAATAAAAGTTGAGTCTAATTTTTTTTAAAAGATGTTTACTGTAGTTCTTTATTAGGCTACCTTAATTAATTAAATGAGTAAATCACAAGACGCAAATATGCATTAAATAGGCTAATTGAAGGAGCTCAAAGTTAGACGAACAGCATGATGGGTAAATAAATTGAGTATTACTCAGGTCAGCAAATATCACGGATAGTTAAAGTACATTTTCCGCACATATAAAAAATGAAAGAATAATTGTAAAACAGTCGGAAGCATGACAGTGTCTTATTCATGCTCGGAACATAGTCGTCTTTTTTAACAACAGATCACGTATAATCATATTAATGTCATTTTAATAATTAAAACGTACATTTAGGTCGGGTATTAACGGGAGACACTTTTTTCAGATTAACAATTGTTTGAAGACGTGCAGGTTTTACGGCAGATTTTTAAATGTCACTTATTATTAATTTCTCATCCTGATCAACAGAGAATACATTTATTTATTTTATTTTTATTTTTTAAAACATAATATTGACGTTATAGGCAATGCAAGTTTTTTGCTTGTGGCACGGTTAACGGAGGAGAAGATTGCATTGCCTCATATCTGAGTACCTTACGTCCCGTTTTGCAAGCAAAGCATTAAGTTGACTGCTGACTGTGTGTCGCAGAGAGGACGCGTCTTCTAATCTGTTTTTACCCTTTACTCTACACATATTGTACACAGTAAACAGAATCACGAGTGAAGCTACTGCGCCTCTTGCTTCAAACCTCCACTGTATCTGCGAGTCTTAAATCACCTCAGAAACAGACCTGTTTTCAGCTCATTGCATTTCAACGCGCATCAGACAGCTGCTGTCAACATCACTGAGGAGCTTCTCTCTAATACACGTATTAAGATCTTGTTTTTTAACAAAGAAACCAGAAAACAAAAGTGTTACCATAATATAATGTAGTGCGTGTGTCACCTGATCTCAGTGGTACGATTATTACACAGTGATTGGCCTGTTTTAATGGCTACATTGATACATAATTGTGTTTTCACTGTTGCTTCCTTTTGAAGTGTGTTATTGGGATTACTGAAGAAGCTGGAGTTCCCTTTAAACACTCGTCTGAGTTCAAAACTAAAAAAACATCAAATCTGTTTTGTATCTTTTTTTAAATCATGTTATAAAATTTGTTTTGATCTCAGTGACACAGACAGTTTGTAATCTAACTGAAACTTTTATCATACTTTTGGCTGATTTTTGAGACACGTTATGTTTTCTATGTGGGACACATCTGCAATGATTTTACACATTAACTTGCTTTTTTTATTACATAGATACTTTATTATTTGAAGAAAAAAAAATGCTCGTTTCCCAACCGGCTCAACTAAAATGAAAGTAAAAGAGAAGTAGCAGTGCTTAACTTGTTATTATCACAATTGTTAACCACTGAAATAACAATGAGATACAGCACTGCATTATTAAAATACTCGTATTGTACAACGTTTAAATAAGAAACAATTGTCTTCACTGCCAGCATGCGGTCCACAGTTTAATGAATAAAATCCTAAAAGTCCTTCTTGCCCTGTTCTTGTTTGGGTGCCTGCGTGTGTGCATCGTATCTGCTCTTACCTGCATGCCCGATGTCTTCTGCCATCCGATCTAAGTCTCCCTTAATGATCATCTCAGCAGTCTCTAGGAGTCATATCTGACGTTTCAGCTTTGAACTGCCAGCCTCCAAAAACCCATGCCAGTTTTCCGAGAGCGTCTGCCAGCTCTTTTTTTATGATTATTAATTGATATGAATTTCTTGTCGCTCCTTAGGTCCGTCCTCCCACCCACTTTCCTCCCTCTCCCTCTTTCTGTGTGTCTCTGCCCCTCCTCTGCCCTCTTTCTCATCCCCTCCTATAAAAATACGTGCTTATACCAGCATCAGTTTCCTCCTTTTTTTGCTAGTAATTTCCTTAGCTATTTTTGAGTCGGAGCAATAACGCGCACTGGGATGATAATGGAGCCTCTATGCGCCTTAAGTGTTTTAGCGCCCCGTCTGATGTCAGTCTATAATAAACTAAAAGGTAAAATCGAGGGCAGGAACTTTAAGTGACCCCGACTTGAACTTCTCAACACAATGTCTTAAAGAGACAGGCCGACATTGTATATGTTGCATATTTATGATCATGTCAGCGCACTTCAACTTTGGAAATCATTTTAACGCTGTGATTTTACATCAAGAGGTGCTAAACGTTTTCATGTCAAAGACAGTCTTATTTTATTTTATCTGACGCTTCCCAAATTCAATAACAATTCATGTTTGCCTTTTTGGGTCTCATTTTTTGGGGGGGGGGGGTGTCACATCTTTAAGCAAGCATTCTTTAACTGTACACCTTTGACTTATGTTAAATCAATAGAGTGTTATACATGAAGTTGTCTCCCTCCCTGAAGACCTCCCCTGAGAAGCTAATGAGCTTTTAAAAAGCCCCCCTGGCTTGACTAAAAGAGCACAATCATCTAAAAGGAGGTTTGATAAATCACTTGATCATTTTAAAACACACACTCTCTCTCCCTGTCTCTCTCTCTCTCAGGTAAAACCATAGAGGGTAAAACACCTGCTATGACAGGACTGGACATTGTTATTGTATTGGACAGCATCTCTGACAGTTTCTCTGACGGACAGGTACATCCACCAAAAAACGTGCAACACGAGGCCATTTTGGCTTATTTTCATATTTAATAACGTGCTTATCCACATTTCAAATCTTAAGCTTTTCCCCAAAATGAATAGATATTCTGATTGATAGGTCATAAAAAGTTTCCCAATTTTCTTAACAAATATTTTTCATTTTCTGAAGTTAAGCTATTCAGTCATCGTGTGCAGTGTCAAAATAAAATATTAAACAATTTATATTAAGTTAAATTTATAAACGGCACATATATAAAAACAAACGTTTACTTTATGGCTACATATAAGGCTTAAAATCATCTTCAAATGACATCGAGCGTCTTGGAGGGTTAAATGTGTTTATGTCAAGATTAAAAATGAAAAATACTCATTGCTAATGAAGCCGAAGTGACTGTAATATTAGCTTTAGGCCAGACGTGACCATGATCCGGATGTTTAAGATGTGTCTGTACTGAAGGCTACATCAGGACCATCAGCTCAAAACGAAAATACATTAGGTACAATCAACCATGGAGAAACTCATATTAGTGCACTAAAAACAGCTCAACGACAGTGTCACACGTCTGCATGAATGCCATCCCTGCCTCTGCCGTGTCTTACCTCGGACTCATGTCTGGTGCTCTGGCCGTGTGTCTGCTCTCGTTTTCGGCATTCCCTCATTAGGATCTCTGCAGCTTTCCTTCAGGTCCAGATCTCTCGCAAAAAAACTTTCTTCCGCGTTATTTTGGAGCCCTCTGTCTCCCGGTTTTCCCCTTCTTTAACACTCTTCCCTTCACAGAGTATCTCACGTGTTAACAACACTATCTGACACTTGGTCGGCTCGGACCAAACCTGCCGGTGGAGACTCCGCGCGCACAGCGACACCCAATGGTACGAGCGAGTCCCGTCAGCCTCTCCATTTAGGACAAGCTTTGCCGTATTTAAGGGGGGAAATTAAGAAAGTTTAGGGTGGAAGGATATATTCAGATATTAAACTTCAAGCAAAAGTTTAAGTCTTGCATTTAAAAAGTAAAAAAGCAACACGATATAGGCTACTTTGATATAATTTTTTGTTTTCACTTTTTTTTTTACTTTTTCCACTGCCAGTGATGTAATATATTGTTGTAGGCTATCATGATTGTTGTTGATGCATGTTTATGTATGTTGTGTGTTTGATATTATACTTGGCTGGGTTGACTTTGACTTTTGTATACACTGCATGATTTAGTCTTTAACAATGAATCATATGCCATGGTTATATGTTTTGTGTGTAGAATTGTAACTTGAATGTAACATTTGCTGTCAGAGTTTCTTTTAAGAGGCTTGAGAGCCATTGATTTGAACCATTTATTTTAGTGGTTTTTCATCATAACCATCACTTAAGGCTAGATTATTTTGGTTCATATGATAAAAGTAATGAATCTGTATACTGGGGCTAACTGGTTTAAGTGTCTCTAAAAAGTACATTTGAATTATTTAATCTACTGTTTCTGAACAGATTATGTCAGACAGGCCTGTATGTTATTATCTCTTTTAGTCTTTCCATTGCCATGCTGATGTGTTTGAAAGACCGCAGATTGAAATTGATGAAACTACTTATTTCACCATTACTGTGGTCGTTAATACACCACCAATGTGATTCAGTTAAACACAAACCAGACTGAACCCTCTTTATGTTTGTTTTGATCACAACAGCAGCTGACAATCTCGTAACGTATGCGTCTCTTCCTCTCAAAATGATCCAAGTTCAAGGTGCTGATGTTTCATTGAAGAGATGCAAAATACCCCAAGAGCCTGTCGCAGTGCAGGAAGGTATTGTCTTTCACTTCCATGTTCTCATGATGAACTGTTGATAACCTCCAAGAGAGAAGTAGGCAGAGTTGTGCGAAGAATAGATCTTTCAAGGATGTGACAGCGTGTTTCGATTCATAGTCCAAAATAGTTTTTTCCAGTTGAGGAAACACATAGTGATGTCAGATGATTCGTTCTCTTAAAGCTTGCTTTTATTTTTATTTTCAATTCATACACCTTTAAAAAGTATAAATATGGCTTGTTGTGTTATTTAACCCCTGCAGCCCCTTGGCATAAAACTGCCTTTCTGTGTTTATGTATCTGATGATGATGATGATGATGATGATGATGATGATGATGATGATTATTATTATTAACCAGGTCTTTCTATCTCATTGGCTTCAAATATTAATGTATTTAACATTAATTTATTTGAAGATGACAACTCATTACATTCCAGCTAATCAGTAAACTTTGTGAAATTGTTGGCATATTGGCGATGGCTTCAATATCTTCATAACCAATAAATAACATGCACAAATGTATTAAGTGGAACAAAATGCCTTTATTCAAGTAAATATTTGTCACGCAGCGTTCTGACTTCACATCAGGGTTCTAAACTTAGCTTTTGAGTACAATAAAGTATCATTACCATTAAATAAACTTGCCACAGGTTTCTCAGACCTCCATAACAACATTAAATAAGGAGTTACAGCCAATAATTGTTGCTCGATTGTGAGAACCAGACACTTTCACGTGTTGTCTGATCTCAAAATCAGCTCATGGCTAGAAAAGACAGGTACAGTATAAGTATTCTTTCTTTAAGAAAAAAAAGTGTGATACAGCTTAATTTAAGATTATTTGTGTGTCTTCAGGCTACAGCTGTTGTCTTCCCACACACATTTCATCTCACAAATCAATCAATCCCCGGAGGCCTGCGTTTGTCATTAAACTTCAGCCTGTCAAAACACAATTTAACTTACTGTAATCTGGAGTGCAGCAAACCTTAAACACTGAACTTCTAATGAACTGAAAAAGCCTCCAAGTTGCTGGTTGTGAGCAATGATTCAATTAAAGCTGTGAGCTGAGCCCCAAACACAGCCCGGGGAGCCCATCCCAAAGACTGCACTTCCCCAAAGAGCAACCCTCAGTGAGGAACCAGAGCTGCAGATAAGGCAGCCCGGACAGCTAAATCCCTTTACAGTATGCTGTCACCCTCTAAATCACACACCTTTCCCACCATTTCTCCAAGTGTGAGCATTGCACGTTTTACATGTGATATATATCTTGAAAGGGCTTTGTGGTTTGGATATGGAAACACAATGAGGAGGTGAATACTGAATGACTGTGGCCAACTTTTTCAAACATATGTGAGCAGATATGCTGCAGGGTCACCATGTCTCTGAGGCCCAAACCACCTCGTTTCAATTTAGGTTATGAGTGAGGACTGTTGCAATGTCCTTATTACTGCTGCATTCTGTCCACCAGCACAGGTATAGAGCGAGACTGGACAATAGACAGGACAGTCTAAATGTAATTTTAACACCTCGAAACAGACCGTCAGACTGTAATGTCCCACACTTTGCTAAACTGCTCATTCAAGACCTGTTGCTCCCTCTTCTTTCTGTCCTTTTCATCAATCATCTTTCTTTGTTTCTTTCTTTCCAGTGGACATGGCCACACATATCTCTAAATGCTTGCTTTGACCACCCCACCATATACCAGACACACCCCCTCCAGCTTCAGACTCCCTTTACCACCAAAAATTGAACGGTAGGCTCAACATTTACACACAGACTCCTCTTAATTCATTGTAATGAGCAGTTTTGCGACAGCTTTAGAGCACAGGCGTGCAAGCCATGTCATTTGATTGAGCAGAGCTCTTGTGTGCGTTTGGTGGCTATTCTAGTTCACCCATATGCTGGTGATGAGCAATTACCATGCCAGATCAGAAATATTCTATTTAAAGAATTGAAAATGTACGATGAAAAGTCATTCTTGAATCCAAAATTGTGCAAGCTCATACCATATCTGGTTTTATTCCCTCAATTCTTATGCTATAAATACATCTTGCCCTCAGCAGGGTGGTAGAGGTTGTTTTTCAGTTCCTGTGTATGCAGACCTTTAACTAGCCAAGCAATTATTGAACAAAATACATAATAACTATATCAACAAAAAAGACATCTCCTTTTCAAAACAAGTAAACATATATAATTTAATAGTAGACCATTTTGGGAAAAACACTCTTATTTGCTGACAACAGTTAGATGAGAGGATCACAATCTCTATCTAAAGGTAGACAGTGAAAACAGTAAGAAACAGCTTTGCTGGGTTCTGTCTTCTAAAGCTCAAATAAGTAGCCCCATTTTAAAATGACCTTAGGATGGTGATAAGCTAGTCTAATTGCCTGTTTGCTCTAGCTTTATATTAGATTTCAGATATGGAAATGGTGTTTTTATTCCTATCTAACTCCATGCAAAAAACAGTTGGACTGTCACTTTAAACTAACAATAAGTACAATATTTAAATATATTATGAATAAATTGTGCAACAAAGAAAAATCCAATTTCAGGCTGAGGTGAAATGAAAAGTTTGACTTTTCAAAACAGAGGGATAAGGATTCGCTCTTTGGGCTATCTTATGTTTCAAAATCACCATAAAAAACTGACAAACCTATGTTATTTGGTCAATCAAGTGGCCGTTATGTAGCTTTTGGTCATATTATTCTCCGATTTACTCAGCACTTTGAGAACAATGAGAAAATTGAGTTGGGGGTAAATTGACTTGGTGTTAGGAGGCTAAGTGTCAACTGCTGTTTCTAATTTCAAGACGGGACTGATTTTGACTATAAACTGACCCCTCGACTATTAGAAGTAGTAAACACAGCACTGACATATTGTCACCTTTTAAGCTGATAATGCAACTGGAGTTGTGTTTTTTCCTCCTGGCCTAAATGTAACTTTCCTTGTAACTTTGTCACTTACCTCATAACTTTGTTTTTAACTGCTCGTCCACAGTTCATTCTTGGATAACTCTTTTATACTAGCCTTTATTTCTAGTCCTTGATATGTCTTTATTTACTACTCTGTCTATCTGTTCTCATTTCTGTGTTAGGGCTGCCTAAACATCTGAATTTTCCTCCTGGGATCAATAAAGGGTTATCTTATCTTAAGTCCAATTTTCCCCCTCCTCCTTAGGGAAATTAGCTGCTAAATGCTCCAGTGCGTCCACAAGATAGTCATTAACTCTTATCTGTGTAGTGTTTAGTGCTGAGCAGGTAGGACACAGTTGGTCTGTAGAACTTTTGTGCTGAAAACAACTTCTTACTGTGTCCAAAAATGTTGCTGGTGGTGAGAGCAGTAAGACTGAGCCAAAACCGTAACGTTGCTGCCAGAAAAACCAAACAATGAGATGAAAGATGCTAAAACACTTCTTAAAGCTGAGGAAGTTCAGAGTTGTGTGATAGATCTCTGTTGGTTTTTTTTACTGCCAGCAAGCCCTTTAACAAACTCATATGGTCAGTGTTAATGTTAAACATTTTAGCTGCTCAAATACGTCAAAGTGAAACAACAAAGCATTTCTTTACCTCAGAGTAATTTATTGATATAGAATTAGAGACGGTGAAGAAATGCACACTTGAACCTTATTTACCAGGAAGGCCTTGTTATCTTAACCCTGCTTACACTTGCATTACAGTGTGAGTATATTAAATGGATTTATCTCTGCGTATGTTTTTAGGCCAGTCCAGGCGTCTGTGCAGCACATGGCTGTCCGATGCATGGTCTCTGCTCCCTGAGCTCTCCTCATTAACCTCCCACAGTACAGCCATTCCCCCTCTCCCCCTCACCTTCCCCTCTCTCTCACAGTACACACAAGGGGAAGAGCGAACCTTTTGTGTTCTGTGTCCGACCTGCACCCCGTTCCATCTCTCCTCCTTTTCTCTCCTTCTCCTCTTCGCTGACTAAATCTCTTTTCCGGCTCGATACTGCTGAAAACCATATGGTGAGTGACATCATCAGGGCAGGAAGCAGGGAGAGGGGAATGGTAGAGCAGGGGAGAGATTGGCTTGCCAGGTCTCTGTGCAGTGATGTCAGCAGAAAAACACTCTGGGAGGCCCGTTGGGGGGTGAGAGCAGAGCAGGTTGGACATTTTTGTTTTTCACTCCCACCTGGATAATCAAGAGATAATGTAGGGCAAGAGGAGAGGCAGTGGCCACCTTGAGGGAAACTTGATGTCATTTGTGAACGTGTCAGGTCATGAACTTTCCCCCACTGCTTAGCTTACTTTTGTGTGCAGGTGCTGTTTCAACACCAACATATGGCAGTATCTCAATCAGAGGAATTTTAGTGCGTTGCAAATAAGGTTTGGGCCATCTTCAAATGGCTAAATGCAAAAAAACGTCTGGAGATCATCTGTCTACCTCTTCCTTTTAGTCACTGGCAGTCCCAAATGTGCTCACCAGGCTTTTTGTCTGTCATCCTCCCTCCCTCCCTCCCTCCCGCTTTTGTTCTCTGGGTGAACTCTGCAGCTTTGTGTGAGATCCTGGTCTCCATACCATCAGTACAGACACATCCAGCTCTCTATCAGCACACACAGAGATGCACATAAACACTCAGTTGGCCACTCACATAGTCAGCATCTCTCCCCTTCAAACACAAACACACATGCACAGAAATACCCATCCCCTCTGATTAATGGCAGATTGGGGAGGGTGCCAGGCAAGGAGGGAAGGCATTAGAGGAGAGAGGGGAGGAGGAAGGAGAAGCGGCTGCAGCTGTGGTTTTGGAGTCGGTCTCCGCACCCCCTTGCTGCCCCCTCTCCATCTCCTCTCTGGCTCCTCCAGGGACACACGCCTTGGCCAGGCCCCAGGAACCAGGGAGTCAGGACCAGGCTAAGGGGGAGAAAAAGGGGAACAAGAGAGAGAAGGAAGGAAATCACAAAAGAAAGAGAAAAACAGAGCTGACCTAATACGAAAGTATTGTCAGACAGCACCTACACAAACAGGAGAGTGCATTATATGTTCCTTAATGTTTTTTACTGGCAAAATGGTTCAAAGGATCACATTTCCAAAAAGCTTGTTAAAGTAGGTTTTTCTATTTGATAGTAGTGTAGTGGTTTTATGTTGCAACAAAATCAGTGCTCAGTTTTCTCAGAGTGGAAGAAACACAGATTTTTACAGGGAATTGTACTATTTAAAAAATCAAACAGAGACATTATCATTTCAGTCTGTACATCATTTCAAATGGTGGGTCTTAGAGTTAGAGTGCAAGACTTTAAAATTAAAGGATATTGCCAAAACAGTTCACACAATGCTGATTAAACCTATCAATGCCAGAGAAAGCTCTTTGTATTTTGAAGTATACAGAAGTTGTTGTGTGTGTGGTGTGTGTGGCGACTTTCTTGTGACAATCCTTTCTTTGTACACAGAGTTTCTTTTTTTACCTTGAGCATCAACTCTCCTATGTGCTTATTGCTTTCACTGCCAGAGGGGGGAGACAAAAGCCCCTCAAGCCAACTTTAATGCACAATAGGATATCTAAAGATGCCATCCAGCTTCATAACTTTAAATGTAAGAAACTGGTTATAGGTGCAGTGGTGTGTGAAACAGTCTCACATTTGTCCTGTGAGCAGCTGACTGCAAATGGCTGCAGGATCATTTAGGTCCTCTAGCATCAGAAAACTGCAGTAGATCTTGGTATTAAATGTGAAACAAAATGATTTCCTCAGTAGGAGGAGGAAATCTGTAAGTTTGCCAAGAACATTTCTTGTGACTGTATTCCAAAATCCACTTTTACTTCCCAAAGGAAGATGAGGAATGATAAGGATTGAAAGAGAAAATGGTAGAAAGTGAGCACACACAGGCTGGCTTGATTCTCATTTTTCTTCCTGTCAAACGCTCTAGTAATGCATTTAGCATTTATGCATATAGAGGTGGAAAATTTCCTTTTTACAGGGAAGATGGTGTGATTTTTCATGGACGGGGGAGGTGTCTACAGACGGCTCATCCTTAATACATTTGAGATAAGCTTATCAGCCCTCCACTTCATGCATTAACTTATGGCTTTATTAGGAGCCTGACTTAATATACACAGGATGTTTGGGTATTCCTGTGTGTGCTAAACCCAAAGTGTGATGTGCTCACTGCCCTGCAGTCCTGGGTTAGTGATTATTTGAGGCCTATTCTCTCCCACCTCTCCCCCACTACTCTCAGTGTTTTATGGGCTGTGTGCTGCGGTGCAATGACCTCCCTCTCACCCCGGTGCCACCCAGCCAGTGTAGGATTCAGGCTTTGCATGGCCCCTGCCAAAACCCCATAGCGCCACATCTGCAATCCATAAACGCCAGCCACTCTCGCTCTTCTACTCCCTCGCCCACACCGCCTTAGACTCTCACACTCCTCCATTTCACTCTCTCTCTCTCTCTATCTCACCCACTAACTTTTTTCATTTTAATTTCCAAATTCTATGCATCCCCCTATTCACATTCCTACGACTGCTTCCTCCCACCACTTCTGGTTTTATTCATGCTGAACATGAACTGGCTCTTCGCTTATCTCTCACTCCCCCACTGCCCCTTTTTCTCTCCTTCCGTTTCTTTTCCACATCCAACGGAAAATTCTCTCACCCATTATATCTTCGGTGGGAGCCAACTAAGTGTGGTGGCAGTGAACTGGGAACCACAAGACATTCCTGATCCAAACAGCACTCAGTCACCAGCGTTCATGTCTCCTGACAGTAGCCCTTGCCAAACACACACTTCACTTATGGGCTGCATTCAGCCTGACCACGTTGCAGTTGGTCCCCTAAATGTTTATCTGTTTCAAATTGATAGTGTCAGGGAAAAATGTAATGTGCGCATCTAAACTACCATTTTTGTACTTCATCAAGGGAGTAATGAATTCCCCCTTCCCTAGCTATGAACTAGTGGCCAGCAGAACCCTCCACTCCTTAACACATCACTGTTACTGTGCCCTTGTCTGAATACATGTTTAAAAAAGTAGGAAATAAATTGGGTGTTACCTCAAAACTGTCCAGAGCTCCCTGCTTGCCCCCCATGGGCAATAAAGACATTTGTCTTTCTAGATTGTATTATCTTTTTTCTTCAACTTTTTTTGCACACAGTGAACTTTTACTACCCTGTTTTCTTGGATCATGTTCTCCTCTCCATCCCAGAGTCTTCACCTTCTGGTTTCCCAGACATATTGGCATGCCTCTGTGGTGCAGTCCCAACACAACCCAGGGATGAATCATGTTGCTGCAAGCATGCAAGAGCTCAGTTTTATTATATATACTGCAATTCATAAAACAGTTTTCCTAAGCAAGAAAACACGGTGCAGGAGAGGACACAAAGCATTTCAGCTTCAGTTTGAAAACATCAAACATCAACTGTGTGTGCGAACACAAATTAGTTTATATTCCCGTTATATTTTTGCTGAAAGATGTTCATACAAGTTTAGACGAACCACCAGACTCTATGAATCACCATATACAGGAATATGTAGCATAGTCTTTGGAAAATAATTGTTTTTAAAGCTGCTCTCTTGCCCACTTAAGTTGTATTGGTGGTGCCATGTAGCTTAAAATAGCTGAAATGGTTTCAGATTTTTGAATTATGTACTTTGTTGTAGCTTCATATGATATAAAATTCATTCAGACTGGAGACTGGGTCTTTTCTTTTTAAAAGTGAGGTTTCAATCACTCATATAGACAGGCAAGAATTTGTGTGAAAAGTACTTTTGGGTTCTTTTTCCACAATTATCACAAAGAAAAACATGTCTTTATTAATGTTTTTCCAGTTAGTAAATTTGAGTTGTATTACAGACTTAAAGCCAAATCGTCATGATTTGTTTTTGTTATAGGCTTGATACATGCCAGAAGGCTGTGAATCAGCCTTCATTTATTCCTGAAGTCTTCAACACATACACAGCTTTTTGTCCAACAGTGATCACAGACTTTTGAACCATTTTGAACTAAATTGAAGTTGCTTAACAGGGGACTGAAAAAGCTTTATGAATACTTGTTCATCACTGACATCTAGTGGCTGAAACACACTCATGCAGCAAGATAGAGCTTTCATAGTTAAATTGTATAAGATGGCTTAAGATGAAAAACAATTAACAAGTAGATACTTTGAATCCAAAGTTTTAATACACATTATACTTTTGGAAAAGGTCATGTGATCCCACAGATATACGGTTTTTCAATTAGTACGTTGTGTTTCTTGTGTTATCGTGCCGTCGCTCCACTATTCCATGTCCAAGTCGTCCATCTCCACAGTGACCTCTCTCTTGAACCAGGGTAACGAAGAGGGCACATAGGGGTCATACGTCCAGCGAGGATACACTCTCTTGTACAAATTCATCAGGAGAGTGTCTTGCGAGCGCATTTGATTATCAAATACACACTTCATGTGACCATGTGTTCCTGAAAAGATAAAACATGATAGTTAGAATTGTGACACTTGGAAAAGCTAAGCTGCTTAAACTAAAAAGTGCTGTTTTAAAATGTTCTCACCTAACGCCTCTTTGATGTGGCCTCTCCTTCCCCACTTTGTCCGCAGCTCCACTGGCTTGAACCACATTATATCCTCTGTAACAGGAAAACAAATTTCAGCATGAAGCTTAAAGCCACAGAGAATTCAAACGGTATGCAATACTTTGAAGTAACAATAAAAGTATCCAAATATCATCTTACCCCTGTTGAAGAACATGTAACGGACCACAGCAGAGCGCCGGTTTATTTTGAACGGGTGACCGCTCAGCACAATCCTCTTCAGCATTACACGCTGAGGGTCACAGCTGAGAAGGCTGCCGGTAGCTACCAAGTCCTGGATGCCTAAAAAGACACAGTGACAAAACACCAAAATTGATTATCTAAAGGGTAGAAATCAGGACAGAGACCACACATTGTATCTATTTATTTTTTAACTAACTTAGAAATGTTCATCTCACCATCATTCTTTTGTTTGAAGAGCAGGACTCCCGCAGGATTGAAGGTAATGGGAGCGTACACCGACACAACAGTGGGGGCATCTGGCCTGAGGAAGCGCTCCATCTTATGCTTGTCAGCTAGAGAAGAGCAAGTTCGACAATAAATAATTAATTTACTTCTGTACATGAATATGTTTTAGTCTACCTGCTTATACATTATTCTGCTCATACAGTTTCGAATAGAAGAAACAGCTAATTTCCCAATGCTTTTAAACTATAATTAATTAAGATTTTGCCATGCAAGTGGATATACTATTTTTTTGTGTATCGCTGAGTTTCTGGAATATCCAAATCATATTCATTATCTCCTGCTGGCTGGGGATATGGTGTCTTTTCAAAGTACATTTATTAAAGAAAATGTTGAAGCCCATTCACTGGTAGTAGATTGAAGCCTGAATTACATCAGTACTTCTGGTGTGAGCGGGACCGTTACATGTAGTAGAGGGTTTGTTACTGTTGCTATCATAAAGAGGAGATGTTCTACCTGAAGTGTGCTGGGAGAAGATAGGACATGCCCTGAACCTCCGAAATCCACAGTGGAACACTAGCTCCTCTTTAGATTTGATGGGCTCTGTGTTGCTGGGGTGTCTCCTCACCAAGAGGTGCATCACTGACATCTGTGCACAGGAGGTCAGAAAAGTCAATTACAATAGGAATGTACTGCAAGTGTGACTTTGGACAAATGGACAGATATAAACTCAGACAGAAAAGGATTTTGGATTATGAAACAGTAGATCGGACCTTCTGTTCATGGGGCAAGAGCGACACCATTATCAGAGGTTTGCCTGACTGGACACTCTCTATCACAGAAGAGGGGACATCAAGGATGTGCAGCGTAACGTACCAGCCCACCTGAAACACAAGCAGCAGAGTTAGTGAAGCCATGAATCTAACATTGACAAATAAAGACCCTTCTTTTTTTTTTACCATGGCTCCCTCCTCCTCTGCTGCGGCCTCAGCCAGTATGCGGTGGCGGGTGCGCTCAAAGCTCTTAAACTGGAAAATGCGTGAGTAGTTGAGGGGCAAGTTCTCCATGGAGTCCCAGGGTGAAGAGCGGAAACTTTTCAGGCCCCTATAGCGCTGGAACCTAGGCAGAGGAAGGCAAATAGTAAAGGCCATCACATTTTGTTTTCATACAATCATAAATTCAGAACATTTCCATATGTTTATGTAGTATTAAATAATAGAAGCAGAACAGACCTGATCCTAGCTGGGATGTCAAGTGGCGTGTCCACCTCATCAGGAAACATTTCATTGGCTCGAGCTTCGCGGTAGCGTTTAAGGCCTTCTTCTTCTGCTGCCACATCAATGTGCTCATCATATCGCTCATCTACTCCGGTTCGCTCTGTGGAGCACACCTCTTCCTCCTCTTCATCCTCCTCCTCTTCTTCTGAACCTGGCTCCTGAGCAGACAGCATACAGTAAAATTTGCTTCACTATGCAATAACTTCCATGTGCTCTGAATGTGACGATTGCCAAAATGTCAAAGTAGCTTTGTGACATTGTGAGACACACTGTATTTCCAGGTTTTAAAACCTAGAGTAAAACAACAAATTTCCTGTCTGCCTCTTGACTATCAAAAAAGAAGGCCGTTAAGGATGGCATGGTGCCTTTGAGTTATGGTGGAGGCAGACAGATCAGAACAATACTGGTTACATCTAAAAACATGGACTGTAGCAAATAAGAATTTGAATCACCGCAAAAGAGGCAAGATTTGGTCAGCTGACACACATTTACTGTACACTTTCAATCCTCTTTCACATAAAGTACAAATATGTCTACATACGTAGTAGAACATGTGTCTCTGATATTCTTTTGCTGTTCTACACAATTAAATATGTTGTTAAATTCCCCATACAGAGCTATTTTTATATGTATGCAACTTTTTGTCTAATTCATCAAGGCAGCTTTTAGCTTCCCCATTTTGTCTAAAATTGCAAACTCGATATATTCCGAACAATGGCCAGACATACACGTTGGGAACACAAGTTCACTCAAAGACATTCTAAGTATAGAAATTGTATTACAGCCAAACATAAACAAGACCGACGCAGTCACAATATGAGCACTGTTTTGTGTTTGTATGTGTAGCCAAAGTATAGGAACCCCTGGTTTGCATATATTAAAATGTTGCGTTGTTCAAAGGACTCTTTTCAGTCTATCCCGACATTTATTCTTACAATATGTCAAACTCAAGTTCCGGGAGCAATATATATGTATGCGGAAATTAACCATCAAAAACTCCATTCTTTAAAGTCCTTCCTCAACTGGCAGATTACAGGCTGAGCCAGACACATAGGGGGGAAGCACCCAGCATGAGGTTGATTCATGACCTTTCCAACATCCCTGCTGCAATGATAATAATCATTGTCATTTGAAGTACCCTTTTCCCTATTGTTACGCTCTCCTAAATACGTATTCCTGTGCGTTGAAACTGACATCAAACACATGCTAATAACAATCAAAGATCGTAATAAACCCATTGGATAAGGAGTTTCCTTCGACGTCTTTTCAAGCAGAGCTGGAAATAAATAAATGGTCGTCCCCTCCCTCTGCTCTGACGGGAAGTTCTGTTCACAGGACAGGAAGACAGGAGGCTTCTCTCGGGACTCCTGCTACAAACACTATTGTTGTGGTGCGCAGCCTGGCACTACAGGCCAGAGACAGACATTGAGAAAACAAACAGTGCCTCTCAGTGAGGAGGTGCACAGAACGCAGGTCACGTATGCACCGCTCAAGCCCCGGAACCACTGACACTGACTCAGAGCTCTTCCTCGGATCACTGTCTTCATCATCCTTCACTGCATCACACTCTGACTGCAACTGCACAGTTGCTATGGCAACTAAAAGCAGCTGAAAAACCCTTGTGCTGAAACTATTTAATGGTAATACATTTAATGAATGAACCATTTCATTAATTAAGTCATATTTTTTATATTTTTGTTTAAACACTTGTGTGTATGGAGATTGTTGAAGTGTGGATGTACTTTGAATGTTTACCTGAGAAACATTGTCCTCATCCTCTCCGTCCATGGCCTCGTCCAACATGTCGTCATCATCATCGTCCTCTTCACTGCTTTCTTCGTCTATCTCTCCATTACCCTCCTCCTCTTCATCAACAATCCAGGAGGCCTGGTAGTCTGATGTTCCTTTAGGGACCTTCATCACACGTTTGGTCTTTCTGGCCTCTAAACAACAGAGAGAAACATGTACAAAAATTGTAATCATGTTTAATGGGGCAGGTTTATTTGTATTAAGCCTTTTTTTTTTCAAAATGTTTTATAATGGGGGGCATTTCAGTACACACCATTTCTGGCTGCAATTCTTTTTTCAATTTGTCAAGTCGTTACAAAGGTGACCTCTACCATCATCATAATTTGGTGCTAGTCGCATTACAACAACAATTGCGATTGCTCTAACAGAAACAATGTGTACATTGCACTGTTTGTGCACCTTCAGCTTCCAGGAGCTCCGAGTCTGTTGGCCATGTCTGCTCTCCTTCCATGGGGTCCACCTCAGCCTCCGCCTGCAGACTCTCCCTGCAGGAGGGGTCCGCTTTCATGAGTACCCTCACTAGGGCCTCCTCCTCACCTCCATCCTGTAAGAAACACAGATAACTGAGGTAAACGGGAACTGTAAAGATTAAACTAATGACCATAACACAATTTTAAACGTCAAATTATGCATTGAAAGCATACCAGTCTTCTTGAGCATACTATATCTATTCACCTACCTGCATGTCAAAGTCTCCTCCCTTGCCAGGCTTTGCAGGTCTGGTTGCTGTTAAGATGAGGGGAAGAGGGTCTGATGGAGCATCAATCTGACTGATCTGAAAGTCTCCATATCCAGTGATGTGCACCAGTCTGTTAACTTGTAGAGGACAACCACGGACGTACCCAGAGACACAGAGGGTGCCCAGGCCAGTGGGTCCAGATCCTGTCCCCTCAGCAGGGCTGTTGGGCGTAAAAGTGACATTCTGAGCCAAAAGATGGGAGCGTCTGGAGCGGAAACCGAGCTTTCTCTGTCTCTGAGTGCCCAGGTGTCTGAGAAGTAGAGTGCCATCCTGCTCTGAATCCAAAGGGTAGATACGCTCATCAGGGAAACGGATCTCTGTTATCTTTGACAGAGCTCTCTTGGACTCAACCTTTTTCTTCACAGGAAGATCAGACACACCCTGACACACCAGTGCTACAAGGGGCAGATAAAGGCACAGAGAGGCAAACTTAGACAAAGCACACTGAAATAATGCATATAATAGGCTGCAACAACAATAATCCAATCGATCCAAGTGACAATGAAGGAGTCTAAAAACTTCCAGCAGTGTGTTCAGGTGTATACCCACCGTGACTAGGGAGGCCCTGGGCAAAGAGGCACGAGAGACAGTATTCTCCATAGTTGTCCCAACCCTCAGTAGAGTCGAGCACAAATAAAAGGCTATCTGCAATCTTTGCCACATCCAGCAGGGAGTGTATGTCGGCTGTCCAAAAAAAACATTAGAGAAGATTAAGGATGGAACAACAAAGAAAAAACTGTAAATGCAACTGCCTATGCATGATACAATCTTTAAACACCTACATTTGCGTTACATACATATTTACATCAACAATACATACATGTTATCATCCAAAATGCTGGACTGTGCTGTTGTCGGACTGTTTTTTATCATGTTTTAGATTGATGTTGTTTTGTATTCATATTTGAAAAACTAAATCACAACATTAATCAAAATAAAGGGTTGAAGTCGCATCACTGAGGTCTGCAAAATTATTAATGCATAAATTAACTGTTTTAAACTCTTTACATATTTCACTTTAGTTCTTCCCATATCACTTGAAACTTACCCGTGCTGATGCTTAAAAAGTTGAACCTTTGTTTAAAACGAGGCAGAAGCATCCCAAAACTGTCAGTGACGCCACTGATGCACCGCTCCTGATGTCCAACACCCCCGGCACCCTCCCCACGTAGCAGTTTGGTAACAGTCCCAGCATCGACTCCACCATGGAGGGATACCACTGCAACCAGATGAGGAGGACCCTCCCTTGTGCCTAGACGCCGCTTTTCTGTTAGGACCTAAAAATACGTGAGACATTAAAACTCTGAAGCAACAATCAGGAATTGAATTTAAAAAACTTTTGTTCGCGTGAATAAAAACAATTACCATGTCTTTCTTATTTTTTCGCAGCTGGTTGGCTTTGTGCCTTCTGTCCATCCTCTTATGCTCCTTTCTCTGTTTCTTAGTAAGGGCCGTCACTGATACTCTACCTGAAAGACACAATGATTTATTACTATGAGGACATGACTGATGTGGGTGTTTCATTGAGCAAAGCACAAATCATTAAAAAAAAAAAAAAAAGAGTTGTGTTGAGGTTATGATGGATGTTTCCAATATCGGAGCTGCTGGACCGCAGATATATCAAACACACACACACACACCTGTCTAGTTTTGGAGCCCTGCAGCAAGTACTGGCTTGACCTTTTTTTTCTTACATTTTTAGTAATACTTATTCAATGCATATTTTTAAGCCATACTTTGATTTGTCATTGTGCTTTGTTGTTGTGAACAAAAAAATATTCTGACAATTTAAGTTGAGTCCCATCTAGGTGGTTAAAGTCCATCTGACATACTCGCCGTTCAATGGGATACTCTGTACTTAAATACCTAAAATAATGTCTATTTGAGACATCTCGTTTTATAACATGTCATTCATTATTTTATGATCATGTTAACATTGCGTGCTCTGTTTTCTCAAAATGATCATGGTGGGTCGCTTGTCATGTATGGTGGACAATTTTTACGTCAATATAAAAAAAACACATGTCTGGGAGATCTGATTGGTTACCCCATGCTTTATAAGGTCATGGGTCAATTGGAGAAAGAACGCAGTTTAATTAGCAACAACAAGCAGGACAAGACGCACGGTGGGGTTTAAACTCGATTTCTTACAAAGAAGTGTTGATGAACGTATCTTAATATGACGCTTCCTAAAAGAAATGCTGAAGAAGTCTCAACACGTGTGCTTGCAGGGTCGTGGACTCAGTCTCAAGCAAATAGCGCCTTTTAAATAAGACTTTGTAACGGAACACAGCTTACCTTTGTTTTCTCTCTCAATTTCACCTTTCGTCCGGTGCTTGCCATGTTTGTGGCCTTTATTCTTCTGTTTATATACGCCGGCTCTGTGCCCCTGTTGTTTTTCCTCATTCGCAGCCATTTTCACCATGTGCGACAGTCAGGCGTTTACTTCCTCACTCGCGATGTCGTCATCAGAGGCGTGTCTTCAGGCTTTCCGGAGAGATTCTTCTTCAAAATAAAAGCTTAGCTCATGATCATGTGAACATTAGGTCATTTTCCACATCAATTTGCATTAATATATACTGGAATATTACTGTATCAATTGTTTCATATGTAGGCAAGTAAATCAGAACCTGGGGCCCTTTATTTCTAAGTTACATTAGTAGGCTGCTAAAGCTCAAGAAAGGTACTTTTGTAACAAGAGAATAGTACAAATGTATTTCAACTTCTTTTTTTCTGCTTAATTCATACAAATGTGAGTACTTATGATCATAAAAAGGGCTAAATGCCGGTTGAAGACCACCTCTCAAAGGACGTATACATCCTCTCTTTCATCCTCTTATATGCAACCCTTGTTATCTATAATGGTTTTGCTTAGTTTACTTGTTTGCCAGTCTCCAATGTTCAAGCACTGCCCCACTAGGAGCCCACACAGATACCAATGGTTCGTGTGCAAGGACTTGTTCCGAGCATAAATAACTGTAAATGTGCCCTAAAATTAAGAGGTCAATGCTTTTTTACAATATTTATAGAATTGGAGCCAACTTATTGGTTTGCATTTAAAGCCTTTTATGGCCAGTTTTATCTGCTTTAGAATATGGAGTTCAATCAGGGCTCAAAACAGGCCAATGAGTGTTCCCATTAGGATCTCCCCTCCTCGTGGAGAAGCTCCAAGTTGTGCAACAGACATGCAGCACCAGTCACAAGTGGCATCCAAAAGCCCTGTAACAGCCAACTTGAGAAGAACTTTGCCATGAGCTGGCTTTCTAAACAGGCAAGTTATTGTACAAGCCGAGTTACCATGATAGTGATGGTCAAAGAGAGGGAGACAGGGTTTGAAATGAAGAGGCAACAGGGGTTTTCTGTTACATCATGCTCTAACCCATGAATTGCAGAGAAAGAATCAGCAAACACTAGCTGACTATCAGGTATTGCCTGAAAAGAAGAAGTGCATACTCTTGGTCTGCTGATGAATAATTATTTAAGTATGATGAAGTATATACACATCCAGTCGCTCAGGGAAATATACAGAAGCCTTCACTTATGGTACCAATGGCTGTAACCTTTTTGGAAATAAATAAGAAATGGTTGTTATTTTTTGAATTGCCTAGTTTGAGATGTCTTGGTGTATGTGGTTCAAATCCTCAAGTTAAACAAAGTCAACAGCCTTGAGACCCACTTTTTGGCCAAAAAACACGCTTACTGCTGAAGGTCCACAGCCAGGGCACAGCACACAGCACACCGAAGAGCAAATCAGTGCAGCCAACAGCAGAATACTTGCTCTATAGGTAATCAGAATCAGAATACGTTTATTCATCCCACAGAGGGAAATTTACATTTGTTCCAGCAAGTAAAGATCCAGTTATAGCTTAATATTTATTAAGACGCATGCACAAAAACATTTGAAAAATAGAAATAGAAATTATACAATTTACAATTTACAAAATACATAACCAGTAACAGTTTTGAGATATAGCAGCCAGGTGAAAGTATTTAAGGTATATATATATTGCAAAGTTATTTACGGTATATATTTATTTATATATATATATTGCACATTAGTAGTATTATTATTAGTAATAGTAATAGTCTTAGTATTAATTCATTTTGGTGACTTTAAAAATATAAACCTGTGCATGTTTTTATGTGTGGGCCATGTGGCCAAGGTACTGACAGCAAAATGTGCTAATGGGCTTTTTTGCAGAGTAGCCTAGAAAAACTGATATCTACTGCCAAGCTTATTAGTTGCTAGTTTGACAGTATATCTGACCATATGGGTAGAAAATAGAAAATGTTACATCTTGAAAAAGCACAATTAGGGCTTACAACAGGTCATTATAATAGAAAATGCTTTCCTCAAATTGCATTAAGTTTCTGTCCATATTTTCATATATTTCTGGGCCTAAACTGGTGGTGATCATCAATCCTCCAGCCTTGCTGGGCACCATCATCAGACATAAGATTGGTCCCAAATACTAAAGCTTTTTGTAATCTTTTATTCTTTGTTTTTCCTTTTATTGTCTCTCTTTTTGTATTTTTCTTGATTGTATTGTTGTCAACTGATGGTAGTGTGGTCTTGTTTGGTGGCACAAGTGGTTAAGGGCTTGGCCTGGGAACAGGAAGATCACCAGTTCAAGTCCCCGAAAGACCAAGTGCCACCGTGGTGTCCCTGAGCAAGGCATCGTTTCCTACACTGCTCCCCGGGCGCCATACATATTGCAGCCCACTGCTCCTAACACTAGGATGGGTCAATTTGCCGAATTCTCGAATTTCTCCATGGGGATTAATAAAAGTACATCTTTCTTTCTGTTTAATTCATTTAGTAGAGACAATTAATAGATTAAATCCCTTGAACTTTATCACATATTTCCCGGTTAAAAAATGACTTTAAATTATTTCCAGTGTATGAAACTAGTGAACCCACCAGTGATATACTATTTTGCAAAAGCATTTTCCACTAAAAGATAATCATTCTTTTTTATATTACCTATCCAATTCATTTTGTCAGAAAAAATATCAGGAAATACCAAACCACAAATGAACAGTAGAAGTTTAGTAAGAGCTGAGAATTAACGCCACTATACAGTATATTACAGACTGAGTGTTTCTTAATTATGTCTCCGCCTCTGGATGTTTTTGGGTCAGAGAGAGTTTACTGCAACTACAACAGGCAGGGCGGAACTGCTGTTTGCAGTATGTCGAAGGAAGACGGGCAGGCAGGCTGAGTTACAGCTTTTAAAGTAACGTGTTAACACAGTAAGGTGCTAGGTTAAATCCCCTGTTTTTCCAGCAACGTCGAGGACACTTTGGCGGCTTGTTTCGTGGTGTTTTGTAAGAGTTTGAACTTCCCTCACATTCTCCCCAACCGTATTTCCACGAAGGGAGGCGGCGGCGGAGCGCTCGGCAGCCATCTTTGGACCTGCCTGGGAGTGGGATTCGACTATTCTGGCTCCCCAGTTACTTCGAGGGTGGGGATTTTAACCTACACTTATTCACAAATCTGCATGTTATAATCGACTGACAGCGTTAAGAACCACAAGGAGCTAGCGTACGAAATTACCTCGCCGGGGATGAAACGCGAGGAACATAATTATAATCCTAAACTGCTTTGAATTACACGACATTCTCTACAGTGCTGAAACCTGGCCTGTCAGGAGAGGGTGAGTTTCAGCTAACTGGCTAAAGCTAACTTAGCAAACATCACATAGGTTAGCTTGCTAATTTAGCCATTTCTGGTCAATTACCCTTGAAGTTGGTTTAATTCCACATCATGTTGTGTAGTAACTCAACTGTTCACACTGTAAATACGTAGCGAATATTGCTTGGATTGTTTGATCATATGACACGTAACTTAGCTTAGCTGACGAGAAGTTTGGTGTGCAGCTAACATTACAGTCAACGCTGGCTAGTGAGGGAGCTCCTGAAACCTTTGATTTATTTGATTGCGCACGCTTGAGGGTGACTGTTGGGTCTTTACATTTCAGACTTTGTTCGTTTTATTTACTTGGGTGACAGCTGAAACCGCTGTTGGAAAGTGACAACTTTCGGAAAATCCCACTGGGTGCTCTCTCTTATTCCACTTGTGATGCAACTCCAGGGATTTATTAACGTTACCTAGCCACAGGTAACTTGTGATGTAACGCAGCAGGTAATGCTAAAATACATACATATGACTGTTTTAGGGCAAAATTGGTAATTTGATAGCGGTTTATTTTTTTCAGAGCAATAACAATACTGGACAAGTGTCTACTTATCCCAACAGACTAACTCTGATTAGGCCCAATCTTACTCATGAATGTGCTGTGCTAAAGGCCTGTACACAATCATATGTGTTTGTTCTTTGAGAGGGGTGGTTCAGATTAAAGACACTGTGGTGGTGTACACTATTTAGGATTATGTGTTTGTTTGTTTTGTGCTGTGGAATGGAATGCCGAAAGGAAATGACTTAATTGTACAACATTACTGATAAGTTTAAAACTGATACTGTTTTAAAGTGATGTCATTATGTAAAGACAAATTCACTCTATGATATGAGTGATTTAAAACGTGTTTTACATCGTTTCTGCTATTGCAATGCATGTCTCTAAGAATGTCGAGAGAGAGAGAGATAATCACTAGTCAAAATGCTCACCAGGGCCCCTTCCTACCTCCCTATAGCTGTACGAACAGGAAATGCTGGGAAATGCAGCGCAGTGAGGGCATACATTGAGAATTCCAGCCCTCAAGCTTTGTTGTCCTGTCCTGCTGCATTCTTGTGCATATATGTGTGCTAGTTGGAACGCAAGGGTGTTTTATGAAGGTATCAGTTATCATCACTCACTTCTGGGCTCATATTTCCACAGGACAAAATGCCATCATGAGATATGACAACAAAGCTCTTTCATGAGCGACAATGTTGTAAAGAACAATGGCAATAAAGAGGCACAGTCCCACATGGTAATGAGGCTTTATTTCAGCGCAGTGGCTGGATCTGTGTGGAATAGTGAGTTGTTCAGTGTTGTTGTGAGACAAAAGATGTCTGCTTGAACTGGGGGCTGTTTCTCCCAGGCTGGGAGAAGTCTTGTGACTCTAGCGTCAGCTCTGCATCTGTTTGCAGCTGATCATCTGAGCAGCATGGACTCAGTAAACTTTCCTCCATGATCTTTTACAGTCTACATCTGTATTACAGCAGTGACACTGTAAAACAAACTATTTAACATTAATCAAGTACTTAAAAAGTTGAAGCGTTTCAATTTCTGTCTTTTATTAAAGGCTTACTTCATCTGAAACAAGATAAACAAGAAATTGACATTTTCCCTCGCATCCCCAGTCTAGTCATGCTGATAGTTTTGGTTTTATATGGTGAGCTTTGAGATAAGGTTAATCCAAACAGCCAACTGTAGATATTTTCAGCCTTTGAAGAAAACTCAATTGCCACTCTTCCCAGTAAGGTTGACAGGTTACCTACAGTGCTAAGTCAACACATTTGCTTTTTATTAGTATATTTTCAACTGTGGATATCTAAAAACTAAGATGGACTAAACGGAACCAAAAGCAAGGCTAGAAGCCCCTATAGATAACTGGGAATAGGTGTGTTGTGATTTTGTTGGACTGATCCTCTTAACGCTCTTAGGAAGGTTATATGGACAATGTTCGGTATGTTTGAGACCGTGTGTTTACCAAGTACTTACAGGTTTAACAAGTATTCCTATCACTGGAATGCTTTGTTTCACTTCAGGCATCTATCTCCTAGTGAAGCAACGTGTTGTTACCTTTTCTTTTTTTACCACGGAAATGATCTGGTGCAAGACAGTTCTTTGTGTCATCCTCACAACTGTCTGTCTACATACCAGTCACTGAAGGTGTGAGGGGAGTTTGTCATGACACAGCCCACTGATTTTCTTACTGTGGTTTCTGTTTCTATGGAAACAGGAGACTTATATCTTGCTACCTCAGGGTTTCCGACTGGCCATTCTCCACATTTGCACCTGGTTTTATGGTTCACTACATGTTTTGCCTAGCCTTTCCTTCTTCAGGGTAATAGGCTCTACTATAGCTGAATATGGAGAGCAAAAGAGAGGCTTGCAGTTTCACTTATCCGACCTATTTGTTCACATTACTTTTCACATATAGGATTATTTTGCAACCTAACATAAAAAATGCCACCTAACTTAGAAGGGAGAATATTTTCCTCAAAAAATCCAAATCTACTCTATTAAACCACTCTTTGAGCACATTGTACTACTCTCCAGTCAGTATATATAATGAAGCACTGTTATTTGTACTGTGGACACATGAATTCATCAGGTTATACCACTCTGCAGTGTTTTTTTTTTTCAGTGTACTCATTCTTCTTTTTTTACTTTTCAGCTCTGAACACATATGAGACCACTGTCCTGCAGATGAGCCATCGGTGGGGGCTTTCAAGTCGCTGTCGCAGACCCAGATAGTTCCTGGCGGCAGCGGCATTGCCCCCCCCAACTCCCCATTATGCCCAACAGCAGTCGGGCGGGGAGCCTGAAGGACCCTGAAATCGCAGAGCTCTTCTTCAAGGAGGACCCAGAAAAGCTTTACTCAGATCTGCGGGAGATCGGACATGGCAGCTTTGGTGCTGTATACTTTGTAAGTATTTCATAAAATAAGGCAATGTTCAGTCCGACAGCAGAACTACTCAAAAATAGCAGTGTTGTCATCACCTTCAGGGAGAACACTGTGTTCATTAATTTGGACACACAGGGGTCTGGTAAAAAACACAAAAGGGTTTCTGATCAGACGGGTTTAGTCTGGCTCAGTGGTTGAAATGTATCCAGGGAAACATTTCTGGTAAAGCAAAGTGTAACACGAAAGAGCTAATTAAATAGTTTACTTCAATATAGTTTTTACTGATGATAACATAAATCCCGCTGACTTTTCTTGACTCATGGTACTATAAAACACTGACAAAGAAGTGCAGTATGCTGTCTTTCAGTTGATCAAGTTTATATAGAACATGCTTAAAGATGAATTGTAGATTTGAATTCATTGGGATGATATTGACAAAGGGTTCTGTTTTGTTTCAGAAGCCAGAGATCTATCATTCACAAAGGCCTTTGGATCCTTTCAAACATTTCAATAATGATTGTGCAAGACTTTTATTTTTTTTTAGTGACACTGTCTTGTAATATTGAAACCACAGCCAAGCTGTTATAAACACTTATTGGGTATTATTGGTCAGCTTACAGAGGCTTGAATCACGAGTCCCAACTTGTTGTTGTTGTTGTTGTACAATTGCCCTAACAGCTATATAGTCTGAATTTGAATGTGGAGCATTTTAGTGTCGTATACAGATTGTGTTGTCATGATTGTGGGGCAATGAGGTCACATTTTATTTAAATGCAAATATCCATAATTTAAGACTTTTTATAGGTGAATAAAACACAGAAAATACTTTGGGTAAAACTGATATTTCTGGCCCCCGCCGTGGCGCAACTGGCTGGGACACCTGCACCGTATGCCGGCGACCCGGGTTCGACTCCCAACCCGTGGGCCTTTCCGGATCCCACCCCGTCTCTCTCTCCCACTTTCCTGTCACTCTCCTATCCGATTAAAGGCAAAAAGCCCCCCCAAAAAAACGGATATTTCTAATTGTTCCCATGTAGCCTTGTATCCTTAATCGCAAATACAAATTTAAATCATTGGTAATGTAAAATAAAGTGGCAATAACAGTAACACCACTATGCAATGTGCTTGTCATTCAGGCACGGGATGTGCGGACAAATGAGGTGGTGGCCATCAAGAAGATGTCTTACAGTGGGAAGCAATCCACCGAGGTATGATAGCTTTCACTTACCTGTTTCATGTTAGCAGCCAATGTTTATCACCATTATTTGTTTGTTGTTCGTGTCCTCACAATGTTTGCTATTTTCACAGAAATGGCAAGACATAATCAAGGAGGTGAAATTCCTGCAAAGAATACAACACCCAAACAGCATAGAGTACAAAGGATGTTACCTGCGAGAGCACACTGCCTGGGTAAGACTACAGGACAGTCAGTGATCACTAAAATATATAACCATGAGTTAAAAAACTAATGTAACACTCTTTATTTCATCGCAGCTGGTAATGGAGTACTGTCTAGGCTCTGCTTCAGATTTGTTAGAAGGTGAGTTGAAATTCTGATTATTGCATTGAATGCTTTATGACTGTAAGCAGGAAACCATTTATTCTAGTCACCTTGTTCATCACTGTCGATGAATATATCATCTGTAGTTCACAAGAAACCTCTACAAGAAGTTGAAATAGCTGCAATTACCCATGGGGCTCTTCGAGGATTGGCCTATCTTCACTCCCACAACATGATTCACCGGTGAGTGTTTCAACTGTTTGTGAGCATGTAACACTTGTGCCCTTAAGCATTCTGTTTGCTGTGTGCAGCTGTAATCATTTCTTATTATTTGTTTGACAGAGACATCAAGGCAGGAAATGTCTTGCTGACGGAGCCAGGGCAGGTAAAACTGGCAGATTTTGGTTCTGCTTCCATTGCCTGCCCTGCCAACTCCTTCGTTGGGACTCCATATTGGTATGCTACAGCAACCTTAGTACTTAAAGGTGTTTTTTGACAATTTTCTATTCAATGGTTATTTACATCTTTCTATTGTTCTGAATCTGTTTGTTTTCTCAGGATGGCCCCAGAAGTAATTTTAGCTATGGATGAGGGCCAGTATGATGGAAAGATTGATATTTGGTCTTTGGGAATCACCTGCATTGAATTAGGTATGGTCGCTGTTATTCACATCACAAGATTAAAATTTGTTTTCCGTTTTTACACTTTACAAACATCTCATTGCAAGCAAGAATTTTGCTCACTTATCCGCTCAACAAACAATTAATGTTTCTTTTTCTACTGTTTGTATTTTATTTTTCTGTCCAACATCTGTCCCGTGCTACCTGTTCCGTAGCTGAGAGGAAGCCTCCACTGTTCAACATGAATGCAATGAGTGCCTTATACCATATAGCACAGAATGAGAGCCCCACGCTGCAGTCCAGTGAATGGTGAGTTCAGGACAAAATTAATAAAAGCTGTCAAATTTTTGTCCTTAAAATTATACAATGCTATCATTTTTCAACATTTTCTCCCTCACCTTTTAGGACCGAATATTTCCGAAACTTTGTAGATTCTTGCCTTCAGAAATTTCCCCAGGATAGACCAAACTCTGAGGAGCTCTTAAAGGTAAGAATCAAAAAACTGCTACGGCAGATAACTTTTCATAAGAAGTCAAGATTTTATTGCGTGACTTATTTCCTGTGTTCTTCCTCCAGCATGCATTTGTCCAGCGTGAGCGACCAGAATCAGTTCTTATAGACCTGATAAGTCGGACTAAGGATGCAGTGCGAGAGCTTGACAATCTGCAGTATCGTAAAATGAAGAAGATCTTGTTTCAAGAAGCCCACAATGGCCCGACAACGGAAGCACAAGATGAAGAGGAGGTCTGTCATGTGTTTCTACCAGCCTGCATTCCTGTCTTTCCTATCTCTCTCTGATCTCCACTTTAGGGAGGTTGTATTTTGTAGAATTGTGTCAGCCTATGTTATAACAAAGCATTTTTGGTAACCCTTGTTTTTATTTACGTGGTATTTCTAGGAGCCAGAACACAGCGTGGGTCGAACGGGTACAGTAAACAGTGTGGGGAGCAACCAATCCATACCCAGTATGTCAATCAGTGCCAGTTCCCAGAGCAGCTCGGTCAACAGCCTGACAGATGCAGGCGATGATAAGAGTGAGGTGGACATGGAGGGAGACCACACAGTCATGTCCAACAGCTCTGTGATACACCTCAAACCGGTAAGGTGTTCAGGTTCCAGTCCGACCTGGTTATATGGTGTTCACGGTCAAACATACTAGGAGAACAATGACTTTTTATGACATTCTATTCATTTATTTAAACATTATGCCTATTTTTGATTGCCGTTTCAGTGTCTTGTTCTGCTGTTGACATGTTCTCTTCATTTCAGGAGGAAGAGACATATAATGAAGAGTCGGAGCCAAACACCCGGCCCACTGAGCCTCAGTCCCCTCCTGCAAACACTCCACGGCCCAAACGAAACCGCGAACACTTTGCTACCATACGCACAGCCTCAGTGGTAATAAAACAGATCTTGTGTTTGTAGATCAAATAAAACGATGGCTAAGATAAATGCTTGCGTAGCTGCTGGACATTTTCCACATCCACGGGTTGTTCAAAAGTCCTCTGCTTGTTATCATCGAATGCTTTAAGGCTAGAAAATGTGTAATCTTGTATGTAATCAAAAGCAGAGGCTTGATCCAGCTTGAAAGATTTAAGCACTTAAATATGCACTTTAAAAAAATAATTGTCCATGTTACCCATATTCTCTAAAAATACCTCACTTACACAACAAACAAATCCTTTCCACTCACAACAAAATAAAGAGAATCCCTGTTTCGTGTTTTCCAGCTCACTCGCCAGATAAAGGAGCATGAACAAGATTCTGAGTTACGAGAGCAGATATTGGGATACAAGCGCATGAGGCGGCAGCACCAGAAACAGCTGATGGCTCTGGAAAACAAGCTGAAGGCTGAGATGGACGAGCACAGACTTCGCCTGGACAAGGAGCTGGAGAACCAGAGGAACAGCTTTGCCCAGGAGATGGAAAAACTGATCAAAAAGCACCAGGCTTCCATGGAGAAAGATGTATGCTTCCTATTTATTCATGTGTTCACTCAGGATTCACAAAACATACTCTGTTTAAACAAAAGCAAACGTGTGTATTTCTTCATTAGGCAAAAATCTTTAACAATGATGAGAAGAAGTTCCAGCAACATATCCAGAGTCAGCAGAAGAAAGAGCTCAACAGCTTCCTTGAATCCCAAAAACGCGAGTACAAGCTTCGCAAGGAACAGCTTAAAGAGGTAGGGGGTCACAGGCCTTCTCCACCCATCAGTCAGTGCGTGTTTGCCGTCAGTCACACGAGTAACCTGTCTCTTTCTTCCATATAGGAGTTGAATGAAAACCAGTCTACACCCAAGAAAGAAAAGCAGGAATGGTTGTCCAAGCAGAAGGAGAACTTCCAACACTTCCAAGCTGAGGAGGAGGCCAACCTGCAGCGCAGACAGAGGCAGTATCTGGATCTGGAGTGCCGCAGATTCAAACGGAGGATCTTGATTGCTCGCCACAATATTGAACAGGATTTAGTGCGTGAGGTCAGCACCTTGTCACCTACATTATACTGCTGGGTTGCAAATATGAATGAATGGATTTACACAGTAATTGAGTTATTTGGTGCGTGAGAGTCTCATGTTTTGTGTCGTTTGTCTTTTCATGTGGACATAATTAGGAGCTAAACAAACGTCAGACCCAGAAGGATTTGGAACACGCCATGCTTCTCCGGCACCATGAGTCCATGCAAGAACTGGAGTTCCGCCAGCTCAACACCATCCAAAAAACGAGGGCTGAGCTCATCCGCCTGCAGCACCAGACGGAGCTAACCAATCAGCAGGAGTACAACAAGAGGAGGGAGAGGGAACTTCGACGTAAACACGTTATGGAGGTTCGCCAGCAGCCCAAGAGCCTCAAGGTGAGAATGCAGCCTCTGAGTTTGTGATGATAATCAAATGTTGACCTTGGTAGTTGTAGGATCTGTTTTACACAATTCACTTTTTTTATTTTTCATCCCGAATATTCCATGATGGGCTGAAACACTCGTTCATAGAATTTAGTGTAAAAGGAATTGGAGTAATGATGGTTAGGAAGTTTAAAGTAAAAGTGAGAATAGAAGCTGACCCATGATCCTTTGTATAATTCCTGGTTTCCAGTTCTGGTCAACGCCCGACAATGTTTTGTTTGTGAGGACCTAATGTAAATAGTTATGTTCTGTTTTTGGGTTGATCTAATGTTTGCTTATGAATGGAGAAATGCACAATTTGAAAGTTTTTTCCCTTCTGACATAGTCCAAAGAGCTACAGATCAAGAAGCAGTTCCAGGACACATGTAAGATCCAGACCCGGCAGTACAAAGCGCTGAGGAACCATCTGTTGGAGACCACACCAAAGTCAGAGCACAAGGCTGTCCTTAAACGGCTGAAGCAGGAGCAGCACCGCAAGCTCGCCATCTTGGCAGAACAGTATGACCACTCCATCAATGAGATGCTTTCCACTCAGGCGGTGAGTCAGAGAATGTAGTTTAAGAAAATAAGACCGTGAAGCGGCCAATTTTACATTTTGCCATCTTTTTATAGAGGATGTGTCCAAATCAGTAATGGTGGTGGATGTGTTTTACTCATTCGATCCTGACCCTGATCTCTCTCTCTAGCTCCGTCTGGATGAGACTCAGGAGGCTCAGGGCCAAGGCCTGCGTATGCAGCTACAGCAGGAGCTGGAGCTGCTCAACGCCTACCAGAGCAAGATCAAGATGCAGACAGATGCCCAGCACGAGCGCGAGAGGAAGGACCTGGAGCAGAGGGTGTCACTCCGAAGAGCCCTTCTGGAACAGAAGGTTCTCCTCTATAAATTACTATCATGTGGAAATGTACACTAGTCTAACATTGCATTATTTGAATTATACAAAAATGGGCAAAGGTATGCATTGATTTACATGAGGTCAGAGGATTGTCAATATGACTGCTGCAATGCTAAAGATTCCCAATTTAGGATCAATAAAGTACTTATCTTAGGAGATTTCATTTCTTTTACGATATGATAAGAGGGACATTCAGGGATATATTTCAATCAGATGTTTGCTGCGTCTCAGAACTGTATTACTTTACCTACATTTGGTATGGCAAAAGGAAATACACAACAGTATTCTGTACACTCCGACGGTGGCTCAGTGTCATAGTAAGCATGGCGGTGAGCCAGCATGCACAATATAAGGACTCTGAATTAAGTAGTTGAATGGAATTCAGCCATCCTTAATTTTATTATTTACACTTTTTTGTTTTGTGCAATTAAGTGGATATGCAAGGTAAATAGGGCTGGGCAATATAAAGAGAGCCTTTTACTAAGATATTATTAAGTACATCAATTAATAATGTGAGAATTTAGATAATTTATCATTATTAATGTGTACTTAATATCTATGCCGGTAAAGGCAAATGATGTAGTAGCTGAAATATTCCATTACATTCAGAAAACTACATCATTTAGCTTAGATGAAGCCTTTAAAAATGTTTTATATATATATATATATATATATATATATATATATATATATATATATATATATATATATATATATATAAATATCATACATTGTTATTCATGTTTTTTTCTCTCTCTATAGATTGAGGAGGAGATGTTGTCCTTGCAGAATGAACGCTTGGAGCGAATCCGGAGCCTTCTGGAACGTCAAGCCAGAGAAGTGGAGGCTTTCGATTCTGAGAGCATGCGCCTGGGTTTCAGCAAAGTGGTGCTATCAAACCTCTCCCCAGAGGCCCTCAGCAACAGCTTTCCCGGAGCTACAGCAAATTGGAGCCACCATCAGCAACAGCACCCGTCCGGGAGCGCTCAAGGGTCTCCCTGGGGCAGTGGCGGTTCTGGCACAGGGTCCAGCCACCACGGCAGCCATCACCACTACCACTCCAGTCCGGGAGGGGGATCTATGCAGCAAGGCTGGGGGCAGGGTATGCAGGGAGGTGGGGCTCCTTCACCATGGGGCCATCCATCATCAGGAGGCCTGGTTTCCCGCAGCAGTGGAGGTGCACAGAACAGCCCCCAAGCAATGGGGAGGACACCATCGGGAGGGCGCAGTGAGCAGAGCATGAGCAGGAGTACCAGTGTCACTTCTCAAATATCCAACGGGTCACACCTCTCCTTCACATAGATCCCCTGTTAGCACCAGAGTCTGGGCGTGGAGACGTAGAATCAAACAAGCACAGCAGGACAGAGTATTGGCGTAGCTCTGCTGCTCTGTCTCTTTCCCTTGGACCCCCCCCCCCTCTCTTGTGTACAGATGTTGATGTGCGATGAAATTAGTGTTGCTCAGGTCAAAAGGGCTGGAAGAGACGCAGCCCCTCCTCACGGCAGATTATCGGCACACATGCAGATCCTTAGAATTATGTTACATAAGTCATTTGAGTGTCAACACATAATCCTCCCATTTGTTTTCTTTACAGTTCTCTCCTGCTTGAACATATGTTGTGTGCTATTCACAGCCATTGCTCTCATTTTGCACATCAAACACATGCCTTTGACATGTGCTTACAATGTCTTTAGAAATGTGGTCTCCAACAATCATAATGTTTATTTAGCCCACCCGTCTCCTTCAAACTCCTAATTCATATTCAGTTATACACAGGTCGAAAACAAAGCAGCCTGCCTAACTTAAAATGCTTCACTGCTGTGATACCAGCCTGCTGTAATGGTCATTGAGATGAATTGGATGCTTCCTTTTACTCACTAGTTGTATTTTCCCTTATTTCCTGTTCATCAGCCAAAATGAGACTTAAAATGAGAGCCAAATGAAATGATATTAACCGTTTCAGGCTTAGCTAGAACACTTCTACAGTGCCTTTTTAACCTTCAGTCTTAGATGTTTATACTTTAATAAACAAAATTCCTCAGTTTATATTCAGTGTATGTTTAGTTAAGCTTATTTTAGTTCCAGGGGCCCCACATAGTTTTCTCAGACTACTGTTTTCACTGTGTATGCAGAAAAGTTGGTTCAAGTCTTAAAAAGGGTGAGCAATCAGTGACTATATTTTTGGTCTTTAGAGTTGTGGTGCTCTATGGATGAGCTTGCGTTAGAGAATGTCATTGCACACATTCACAGGAGAAATTGTGTTGAGGGAAAGAGGAGACTCATTTGCCTTCAAAAACTATCCTAGTGTTGATCTGTTTTTTTATTAGTGCCTTTTTTAAACTGCTGCCTTTTTCAAAGCACTTTATACAGCGGAAAATGTGTAAGGAAAAAAATAGCACCTGGTGGATGGAACGTTTCATCGGTACGTATGTAGTTCAGTTGAGGAGTCGAGCTAACCCATATTGTGATGCTGTAGGAGCAATTTGCCAAGTACAGCCAAGACCTAGTTTATTTCAACAAACCGTATATAAATGAAAGCTTGTTCCTTCTTCTTGCAGCTTTTACTGTTGGAAAATACAGTTAAAGCTTTGTTTCTATGCTGAATTCAGATTGATTAGAAGATGTGAGGATGCTGCAGGTTTCCAAAATAGGATTTCGCTATAGTCACGATGAAAAACCAACTGAACTGTGCTAAAGGAAAAGAGTCCCTTATGTGCAGGCAAAGAGCTCAATTAAGAAGTTAATTGTCATGACCATGACAGCAGGCTTGGCACTACTAAGAAACCTTAAAAAAAGTAAGGTCCCAGTTCAGTAACACTACACATGTATGGTGCTAAGTTTAAAACGTTATACCATCTCAAATATATGCTTGCATAATGACATTGTATCAGAGACATGTAAATGTAACAGTCAACACACATTGTGAAAACAGCCAAACTCAAAATGAATGTGGCAAAAAGCACTTAGGAATCCCTTTGATAGCTCTAGCAGTTCCTCTAATAATATCTTTCTCTGCTCGCTCCTTTCTCTCTGGTTTGTGGTTTAAACATCTGAGAAGTGGGTACCCTTTAAACCTTTCAAACAGACTGTTCTACTTAGGCTTACCATTTCCATACAAATAGTTTTAAACATTTTTTGTTGAAGAGGCCATCAAGGATAACGATCCAGAGAGAATTAGAATATATGCTCCATCGAATCACAAAGCATGAGTTAAATGTTCATATGTGTATATTTTATTAAAGAAAACATTTAAAACTAAACTCACATTTTAAGAAAATAATTTCTAAAACTAACGTTATTTAACTGACAGACCACACTTATATTAGCAAACTGTCAAAGTGTTTTTAAGTTGTTTGGACACATTGGAAGATACTCTACACAGACTCAAATGGATGAATTGTCTGTCATCTACTTAAAATGCCACTCTTAAGTCCGGCGGCATCTTCACTGCAGAGTCTGTTCTCCCCTACTGCACACATTTGATCATTTGTCCCCAATCCACTCTGATTCAGAGCCGTTTATTCAGATGCTGGCTCTCTCTGAATGTCATACTGTGATATATTCCTATCACGTTTGAGGACACGCAAATGCTGGGGTCTGTTTCTTAGTTTTCACATGTGTATATATCCTATCTGCGAAAGGTATGCATTTTATCAAGTTACAGATGGTTTGGTCCCAAAACCTTTTATTTTGTTTAATGCAGAGTGACTAGTTCCAGCTACTTTAACAAAGCAGATTATATTTATCATTTATTTTCTGATTTGTTGATATTTGGTAAAGAAAAGGGGAATGTATTTATCATGATCGGAATCTTATCTTAAGTCAAAAGCCAAGTTTGAATGTTAGGCCAATCAAACCTCACATACATGCCAACCTTAAGTCTGTATGCACAGATTCTGTTCACTTTTAAGTCAATGTTGTGTGTGAGGGAGTCTGGATATTGTTGTCAATCATTGTCTGTCATGGGGACCTCTCCACAAACCGGGATTTTATTTTTTAACTTTGATGTCAAATTTTGTCCTACTGACTGAAAGCTTACAGGATACCGAACGAGAGTCTGCAACAAAAATGGCAATCCTTTCTATGGTCAAACACTGTGCCATACCTGAGATGCCAAGCCCAGACACCACTGCATTGTCTCATCTCCAGGGTTTTACCTATCAGTGGACTGACGGCAAGAAATGTATAAAACATGAAAACAAGTCGGTTCTGGTTTAGTGGCCAAAGTTAAAAGGCTGGAAAGAGGTTGTGGCGACAGGCAAATAATGAAAAGAGATTGCATTTCTTTGAAGATGTCAGTATTCTTCTTTGGCACATTACCACTACAACTCATAACCTGTATTAAAATGTATAGATGGTGGAACTTGTTTTTGAATGTCAGAGAGATTATGGAGATGGTAAAGTACTAAAAGTGAATTTAAATTGTATAAAAATATTCATAAAACAGAATAAAAATAGGATCAAATTTACTATTTTGTTTGTATTATATTTACCATTGTGTTGGCAGAGGGATATTGAACAGAAATCAGCTGTAATAAAGTAATTTTAGTATAACTGGCCTTGTGTTTTTATTTATTTTGTACCTCAACTTAAGGTCTCTTTGGTATGATGTAATAGAAATTTTGGAATTAAAATGTTAAGAAAATGTAATCCTGAAGTATTGTAATCCTTTATAAAGAGTCTGAAGCTGCAGGGTCATGAAATGTTTCATACCACCGCAAGTGAAACATTTTCTAGCTAGAGAAAAAAAAAATAGTGTGTGATTTGTAAGGGTACGTGGCTCACAGAAGGATTTTAAAATATGGGCTATGTGTAATAGTGGCTTCTTAGTAAGTCTTTAAGGGCTGTATCTTACTGACTTTAGGGTTGCTCACTCACTGGAGGCGAATCGGTATAACTATTCTTTACTCGGAGGGAAAATTTAAATTGTTGCAGTAAAGTGACAGTAACCATGAGTCACAAATAACACATTATGAAGTCAAGTGGCGAGAACATCAAAAATCTAAAAGTACACATTCAAAGTAGAAAAGATAAATGCAGCATTATAAAAAATGAAGTGGAACAAGTAAAAAAGTAAAATGAAGTAGCTGCCAAATGACGGTAGAAGTAGTCAAGTTTATTTATATATTGCAAGACTTGCAAGCACTAAAATATCCCATGAGGGTAAATATACCAATGTTGTTTGTGCAGTGGTTGCGTTATTTATCACTAGACAGCAACTGAATTTAAGTTGCGACAACTCTAAAATTGCATAACTAATGTGCCATATGATATTACAATATAATATAATATAATACAATGCAGTAAAATACGACACAATAAAATGAGCCATGCTACCTTCATGGGATTAATAAAGAAAAGGCCCAGCCCTCAGAAGGTCCGAGAGCCACAGCTTGGAACCAAGCGGAAATGCATGGAACGTGATAAAGTGACGATCATTGTAAACAAACCCCAAGGTTTTGCTAGCTGTAAAAGGAATGTCGTGGCTGGTGTCTTTTACTTGAGTGAGTACATAGTCTTACAACACGAGTCCATACCTTTTAACTGACCCTCTGCTACGTTACTCTTGACAGGTGACAAGTGTTACACGTTAGCTGTCAATAACACATTTGCTCCAGCGTGTCACCTAGTGCTATTTACATTTAGGAAAGTCAGGTTTAAAAGCAATCATTAGCTATTGTTCAAGTCAAACTGAAGCTGATCATTTGCTTAACCAGCTACACAGACAAGATGTTATGAAACAAGTAGCTAGCTAGCTGGCCAGTACACTAACTTTTATCATGACTTTAGCTAGCCTCCTGTCTTATCTCATAGGCTAAATACATACATTGAGGATGTTTACTGACAAAGTTGTATACATAGATAGTAAAGATTCACAAGGACAGTTCCGTCAGCCAACAGCTGCCTTATGTTTTCTATAAATGCATGCGTTAGCTAAGATTAAAGTTAGCTGTATTGTGGGGACACGGATAGTTACTTTTCTTTTTAAAGCTTAATATAAAGTAAAGCGTTTGATCCTAACTGTATGATGTATGAGTATTATTTTAATGTTGATGATGTTGCTCAAACATTAGATGAAGCCACTATTCCATTATTTTACTGTTTGTTTCGCTTTTATTTATCCATAAACGACCTATAGCAGTATTAAACAACATACTATATTTGGAGCATTGCATTGGGTGCACAAACCAATTAAAATATAACAATATTATTAATGAATATCTTTTAATGAGTAATGTAGAAAGAAAACACTGATATTGTATGTTTAAATGCCATATTCACAATACACACCACACTTGATTATTATATACTTATAAAAGCCTGGACTGAAAACTGGTAAATATACTGAAATACTTGTAGTATACGGTAAGCTCATAATTAGGTCCTTCAGGCAAACATCACTTAATTCTACCGTATGTCCTCACAGAACTCCAGGATGTTGTGTGAAGTCCTGCTGTCATCGCTATGGTTCCTATTTGTTATCTTCTGGGTCGAGACAATAGGTGTTTGGCTGTTTCTGTCTATGTTCTACCAGGACCGGGCGTTTTACCACTGGGGAGATGGGTAAGAAATGTGTTTCTCTGGTTGACCTTTTTATTTGATTCATACATTCATAATGGTTTGTTCATTATAAGACTTTAAAACAAAAATAGTCACTTTACAATAAAGATGTATGTAATATACTGTATACATAGTTCCAGACTTATTTCTAACTTTAACAAAAGTGTCACATCATGAATATCCTGGCCAAGATAATTGGGATTCCTCCGTTATATTTTTCAGATAATCATAAACAAATATTCTTAAAACTCTTAAAATGGCAAAAACCTATTTGAATGAAATAGCCTTACATTTAATGTCACATACAAGACATATCTCCTTAGTGAAAATCTTCTTGAGCGAAAGATTATCTTAAATAAGTTAATCATAAATCACACGTTCCATCTGCATAAATAAAGCTAAATTATGTGAGCGATTTTTTTCACCAAGAACAATTTACTTTTATGGTTTTATGGGCAATCTACAATAAAAAAAAATCTGTATCGTCTCATCCCTGTCCTAAGAATAAAAAAATAACAGATGCTCTGTTCATGGTTTAGTGAACATTATGTTTTAAGAGAAATATTATTTTGATGTTACAGGGTATTTGCAGATGATCCTGGACAGATGATATACATGTTGAGCAGGCAAGGACTTCATTTTTGTTGTGATTCATTGAGATAATAACAAACAAAAATAGGAGTCCTGCATATTTAAATGCAAGTTTTAATCACTTGTTCTCTCCACAGGGTTGATAACGACATGCAAACAGAAATGCAGACCTCAGACATGCAAAGATGAAGACTTCCATCGAAAGGACTTTCAATGGAGTGCAGCGATACAACTGAAGAACATATGAAAAGCTGTAGCTGTTTTTCCTTTTCACTGACTGCTCGCCCACTGCTGTGCACAATGCTTGTTAACATAAATACATGTAGGCCCACTCTAAGTTACAGGTGGTGAAGAGTTACAACTAAGCTATAAGCTTATAGGGAATAATTGATATAACATATATGTTCCCCTTCAGAACTTAATCGACAAGCAAAATCAATGTAGCAGAAAAAAACGTGGTATTGTGTGTCTTTGTTTTAATTTTGTTTGGAGACTTTCGGAGATTCGGTTTTGGTCATACTGTTGTTCCACGCAACTCCATTTATTGCTGTCTGCCGTCATATATGTTTTGAATATCAGATTGCAGTAAATCTGTACTTAGTTGGGTTTATGAATGTTGTAGTCAGATGTGTTAATGTCACAACCACAATAAGTAATCTAGCTTTGAATATAGGAGGTGGTGGAACCATAAACCGAACACAAAAGAACCATAACTAAGATTTCATTATTTGATCAAGGAAATCCTATTTTTCTAAACTAAGAACTCTCTTACAATATATTCTGGTTATAAAGTGCATTTCAAATCTTGGAAATACTTTCAACAACATTTTGTGGCCTTTATCTGTTAATTTTGTTCAGTTGTTCGTCATTTGATCTGTATTTCACTATAAGACTTGTTGTCAATAGGACACATAATAACTGAGCATCATTGGTAGCAACTGCAAAAGTTCAAACTGCTGTGGAAGATCACAAGATGGAGCCGAAAGCCCTGAGTTATATTTTCATCAGTTAGACGCAATATGTATATTGCCAAAAACAGGAACATAGTATTGAAGAGGGTGGACACTGGCCGGTGACCTCTCTTAAAGCAATAATTCAATGAGATATCTATGAAATGAAAGAAAAGTGAAATTACACCTTCAAAATATACGATTATTTGCAAGTCTGTGAGATTATTGGTCTTCCAACAGATTGCTTTTCAACAATACCAGCAAATTATTTGGGTTTTATTTTGTAACTCAGATAAAGAATGTCAATTTTTTTTTTTTATATATATAAATATGCAAAATAAATGGAAGTATTTTGAGTGCATGTTTTTTCTGAGTGTACTATACGTTGAAATACGTAACATGCCAGGACAGCAGGGGTCGCTAACATAAAGCTAAACCTAACCCTAAACTCGGCGGATCTCTAACATCACCGCCGGGTCATTCATCCTATCCTGCCGGATCCAAATAAAAACATGTCGTATGCATTCTGATTAAAGTGGATTTTTCGTATAGCTTGGATCTTCTGCCATATAGTGGTTGATTATTTGTGCAAACAATTGTTCATAGTTTTGAGCAGTTTGTTAAAAAAATGGCTCCGACGATTCAGTCCCAATCTCAACGAGAAGATGGACACAGGTAAGAAAATATTAAACAAGGTTCTCATACTGGCAGGTTGTCTACAGCGTTAACGTTAATGTGGTCGAGTTAATGCTTAAATGGTGATGGTTCTTCAACATTATAAGGTGGCTCGCTTGCGTACAGCATAAGCTAACAATGCTAGTTAGCTTGCTAAACTATCAAGCAAGCTAAGTGTCAAGTTAATTTATGCTAACCTGCCTGCTAAGCTAACTAGGCGCGCTAACCTTAATATTTAATACGAACACATACCATCGAATTACTCCAAGGTAGTTAATGTAAAGGCATTTAAATGTGCTTAAATTGTGTTCATGGTAGCTAAACGTCGTTTACGCTAATAATTTGCTAGTTCTAATGTTGACAGTAACGTAACGTTTTTTTAATGAGAAATATGGAAATGCTTTAAAAAAAAAGTGCATTACTTTGCAATATATAACAATTCCTGTTAAAACAAATAAGTAATGTATATAGGCTAACAAAAGTGCAAATAATACTTAATAATGCTGCAAATTTAGATCTATTATTAGGGTGTTAAACTGCAGGTTTAATACAGAATAGAAATGTTTTAGATTAAATATACAGTATACATGTATTTATAAATTGTATGTTTTAAATAGCAGGGTATTTGCATAGTGAATCCAAATAAATGAGCGGTACGTCCATACATTGTAAGTACTAAATCATAAATAGTTACTGTGAGATTACCTAACATTAGTAGTTTGCTGAAACAAATAAAACCCCATTTTAATTTACTCACTTTATAAAAAGTATGTATACTTTTTCACAATCATTAACTAAATAGAAAATGTGCACAGCATGTATGATGTATCCATCAACTACAATGTAAGAGTAGATCAAAGCATCAAAAAACAGTAGAAAATCATCAATTCACTTTTCGAGTCCAAACAAGAATTTGCTTATAAGATATAGGCTAGTCTGACACGTTTATGTTTTCTCTTCCAGTCGGCAGTCCTCTCATAGAACTGTTCCAGAGAGGTAAGTAGATTAAGCACTGTTTATTAATACTGTATTTATTTTTCATTTCAAGTCTCTCCCTATGAAAATAGCACTTTCAAAAGTGTCTCTCTATCCTAACAAGTGTTTGTCCTGTACATTTGTTCCTGTGACAGGTCAGGGGTGGTCTGTCGAGTGAAGTACTGCAACAGCCTGCCAGACATCCCTTTTGACCCCAAATTCATCACATATCCATTTGATCAGCACAGGTAAGCATTCAGCCTCTCCATACATGGACTTTGCACTGATTAACATGGTCACAGATTGACATTTGTTTTTCTGTTGCTGCAGGTTTGTACAGTATAAAGCCACTTCTCTAGAGAAGCAGCACAAGCATGAGCTCCTGACTGAGCCTGACCTCGGGGTCACCATTGATCTTATCAACCCAGACACTTACCGCGTAGACCCATGTAGTAAGTCTCCAGTTGTTGTTTTTTTATATCATGTCTTTTTCTTATTTTTTTTATTCAAGACACAACTTGGCTTAAGCGCGTCTCTGTAGACTGACATTATCTTTCAAATTGTCAGTACTTTTGGATCCTGCTGATGAAAAACTGTTGGAAGAAGACATCCAGGCTCCATCCAGTTCAAAGAGGTAAGGCTGCTAAATAGGCAGCTGTTTTTAAATTTTTTTATTTGCTTGAACATCTTTTTATTAAAAAATGTTTTCTTATTCCCTATTAGGTCACAGCAGCATGCCAAAGTGGTCCCGTGGATGAGAAAGACTGAATATATTTCTACAGAGTTCAACAGATATGGCGTTTCTAATGAGAAAGTCGAAGTCAAGTAAGTTAGCTAAACATGTTCACTTTGAAATGACCAGATAGAAGATGAATTTGTGTGTATGACATACGTGTTTTCATTTTTAGGATCGGTGTATCTGTCAAACAGCAGTTTACAGAAGAAGAAATCTACAAGGATAGAGACAGCCAGATTTCTGCTATTGAGAAAACATTTGAGGATGCACAGAAGTCGGTAAGTTGGCCACCATGAGCCTTCCCAAATTATGGTTCTGGACTGCTCTTCAAATTCAAGCAACTTCATGGGTAAAATGGGCACTAGTAATTATAGTTTTCTCCCAGTTTTTGCTTCTCTTTAAACGTTTTGTTATTACTCTTCAGATTGCAACGCACTACAGTAAACCTAGAGTTACTCCCGTGGAAGTTCTTCCTGTGTTCCCCGACTTCAAGGTGAGCTATAATTATTATTATTAATAAGAGTATGTGTGTATGATTCGTGTTGACTGTAGTGGGAGAAGTGCATTAGGGGGAAATATGTGAAACAAAAGACATGCTCCAATTTTGTAAACTTGTTTCTCTTTCCCCAGATGTGGATCAACCCATGTGCTCAGGTCATCTTTGACTCTGATCCTGCGCCTAAAGACTTGTCAGCACCGCAAGGAGTGGAAATGATGTCACAGGCTATGATCAGGTCTGTACAGAATATGTGTTGCATTGATGTGCGTTTCAACAATAACATTTATGCATAAACACTAACTTACTTTTCACATCTCTTCCATACAGGGGTATGATGGACGAGGAAGGAAATCAGTTTGTGGCCTACTTCCTGCCCAACGAAGAAACAATTCGCAAGCGCAAGAGAGACTGCGATGAGGGCATGGATTATATGCCTGAGGATCTGTATGTAGAAATACTGCAATAAGAAAGTCATTTAAAAATCACTTGTTGCTTTGCTTGTATACCAGGGAGTAATAATGTATTTTATTTTCTGTGTTTCAGGTATGATTACAAGATAGCCAGGGAGTACAACTGGAATGTCAAGAACAAAGCCAGCAAGGGTTATGAAGAGAATTACTTCTTCATCTTCAGAGACGGAGATGGTGTTTACTACAATGAACTTGAGACAAGGTAACTCATTGATCAGAGAACAGATTGTTTCTTGATCCACCTCAAAGCTTGCTTTTAAGAGGAATAATTGCAGCTGGTGTGATTAAATCAAACTTCAGTGTAGATTGTATGGCATATGGATGATGATGATGATGATGATGCACATAAGAAACTTCACTATCACTATGATATTTGGTGCTTTCATCTGTTGGACCATGTCCTCTGACAGCTTTTTTTCTGTGCTGCAGAGTGCGTCTGAGCAAGAGGAGAGCCAAGGCTGGGGCGCAGTCCACCACAAATGCTGTGCTGGTGTGTAAGCACAGAGACATGAACGAGAAGGAACTTGAAGCCCAGGTGAGTGTACTTTTCACTTTCCTGTTTTTTTTGCTCTTTCTTACTTCAATAAAAGTTATTTTTTACTGACAAGAATATGGGGTGCTCACAGTTGGAAAGTTGGAAAGTTCCAGATGAATGCTCTGGCTCTTTGAGTTTCTCCTAGTCAAACTGTTCAACTGTAGGAAGCCTCTTGGTTTATTTGAGCTATACTATACTAGTTACATTCACTGCACTGAGCAAAGACTGTAGTGTAAAGTCCTGTAATTAGTTTAGGGCATATTAAAATGTGTATACACAAGAAGAACACAGATCGGTTATGATTTCATTTTTAGCGTTAGATTTTTTAAAAAACTTTTCTTTAAGGTAATTGTTCCTTATTTGGTCAGTACCTTGTTTGTGCATGGGTAACTTAACATTAAGATTAGTAAATAAATCAAATGTTCTCTCCTATCTAAGTAAAGCTAAATATTAGTTTAGCTAAATTGAAGAAATCATGGGTTTCATGGATTACAGATGTAATACATTCATTTGGTTATTCAACATTAACTAAACAAAGTAGTTTCAACAGTGAGGTAGTCTGTTTAACCATATTAGATGAATTGGCATGTAATGCGTGTTGGAATTTGTTTTGTTCCGCTCCAACAGGACTCGGCTAATCTAATCTAATGACTGAAACTTTTATAGCAGTATAAACCAAGTGTTGGACAATAGTAGTTTACTTGTGACTGATTCAGTTTTATCTTCATTATCAGGACGCACGTAAAGCTCAGCTGGAGAACCATGAGCCAGAAGATGAAGAGGAAGACCTGGACTTGGATAAGGACATGCAGGACTCCGGTCAGTTTGCTTTTGATCTACCAGTGTTATTCTCATTATTTTTAATTTATTTCGCTCCCTGCTGCACTGTAGTAACCGTGTGTGTGCTACATTGTTCACCTTCTGGATTGATGACATGACTTCTATTTCTGTCTGTGATATTGGAATTGCTTCCTACAGGTGATGAGAAAGAGAAGGGCAGTGGCAGTGAGGCAGAGAACTCTGGCAGTGACTCTGAGCGGGAGGATGAAGAGCCGGAACAAAGAGCAGAGGAAGACGAGGAGGAACAGGGTAGAGAGAAGCGGAAGAGGAAGGCAAGCGGCAGTGGGAGCGAGAGCGGCGAGGAGAGGACCAGAGAAATGCGAGATGAGGAGGAGATCTTCGGCAGTGACGATGACAGTGAAGACAATGAAGATGAGAACAAGACCTCAGCCCGGAGCAGTGCGGCGGAGGGCAGCGGGAGTGAGGATGAAGGAGGGAACAGAGGAGGCAGCCGGAGCCGCAGTGCCTCTCCAGCACACAGCAACCGCAGCAGTGACCACTCGGAGACCCGGGCTCAGAGCGGAAGCGGAAGTGAGAGAGGCTCAGACTCCAGTGATGCCAGTGACAGTGAATGAGATCTCTGATCAGGACAGCAAGGTGACGGCCACCTTTCTTAGCTGTATGTTCATCTCCAAACATCTGTCACTGACCTTAATATTAGTTCAGTCTGGAGATGTAGCTTATATAGCAAATATCAAAGGATATTTGTGTGAGATATTTGGTTTTGGACCCAGGACATCTCACTTCCAAAACCTTTTTAATTGTAGATGAAACTCTCGCACCTGTAGCCATTTGTACACCATATACAATAAAGGGTCATGTAAAAATGTCTTTGTTCCCTCTGTTTTTGACTTGTGATTGTGTAACGGCTTTGAAACTGATAATAAAATACAGGTGGAATTTTGTAAGAAGCGATGGTCAAGGTGTGCTTTTTTTCCCTTTTTTATTCAATCTGGGGAACCACTTGGTAGATGGTAACATTTACATATATTTCATTTGGCCCCAAGGAAAAACAGGAATGTTTAACATGCTCAATGTCAAAGAAAAAAAATCTGTTTACGTGAAGATGAATTCAGACTTTTGGTAAAAAATAGGGCATTCTTCATGTCTAAAACTATTGATCTCCATGCACAACATTGAATAACTGAATTCCATGGGCATTGGTCATGTTTTAACAAAGAAAAAGTGTATTGGAGATGCAAATTTAGTGAAAAAATGCAAGCTGGTTCTTCAGCCATTCTTCTGTCAAGTCATCAGCATTTCTTGTTTCAAATACCTCCCCGGAGAAAAACAGAGAACATCACATTAATATAAATAAATGTGCAGAGATCATACTCGTCAAAACACAACAAATGACACATTTTAAAATATGAGCATCACGATTTAAAAAAGTATCAATCTAACTCAGTACCAGTACCTCACCTTAAAAATAATTTGGGTTTGTTCGACATTAAATTATTGTCCCATTTTAATCTGTTGCTCAGTATACCACTGGAGTAATGGTAAAGTACATGTCATACTTTAGAGATAATTACCTTAGTCAGTTCTGCAACTTGGACCAGTCGATTCTTGCTGCCTGCATACATCATCTGTTGCTCTGGCTTACATCCTGTTCAAATTAATTTGACATTTTCCCATAGGTATTCGGTCATTTCATCGAACATTCTTAAACAAATAATGCTACCTTTACATCAATACGTTGTAATTAAAGTGCATTTCAGAAGAGAGAAAACACCAGATGATTTGGCAGTAAATGTATTTTTCAAGCAGAGCAATAAATTGTTCTAAGAAGAAAGATAACTTTAGATCAACAAACTGATCATTTACCCATTGGACTGGAGAAGATGAAACACAGAGGGTAAGACACCCTCCCATCAGCATGGAGATATTTGTAGCTGTAGACAATGAATGTGCAGTACTGTCAAGGGTTCTAAAACATTTCAGAGATAAAGCTGATATAACTTGTGTGAAGCTATGGATTTAAGTCGAGTTTTAAAAGGATATCTGGGTTGCCGCTCTGGAAGTTCATTCCTCAAGTCATCCAGTGAGATGTCCTAAAATGAAAAGTTAAGTTTAAGTGACTTTTAAAGAAAATGTACAACCCATAAAAAAAAAGGAAGAAAGAACATTGGACTTGCCTCATATTCCTCTTCAAGGATAACATGCTGTTTCACCATGTCTATTTTCACTAAAAACAAATTCAAACGATTATTCAGGCTTTCAGTTTTTATTTATATTAATTGATGCACTGATATTTGTATGTGATTTCAATGTGTTGATCATTTTACAGATAAAAATATGCTCAGTTCTAAAACATTCAGCATTGGTATTTGATACTTACTCAGTATGGCAGCATTGCTGGTCTCTTTTCGAAATCTTAACTTTTTCAGCTTCTCTTTCAGACTGTCATCCACTTCACACACAACCAGTGAGCTCGACTGCAAAGTGGCATTAAAAGAAAAGACTCAATGTGTCAGTCTAGGAAATATCAAAATGTCTCCTGCGCTGATACATTTATGTGGAGTGGTCTACAGGCCAGAAAAAGAAACACAAATGTTAAGAGACATATGCCCGGGTCTGTTCAGATGTTGAGGCTCCTATCCACCCTCCATGCATTAAACATTTATAACACTATTCTGACATATTGAGGGCAGGAAATGTTTTTACTGCAACAAGCAAGAATGAGGTTTCCTGTGTGAAAGAGCACGGGGGATGGTCGACTTCTGTCGCAATGGTTAAGTAAAAAATATAAAAACACAAAGACGTACGAATGACATCTCATCATATTAAATGGATTTAAACAGAAAAGTGAAACTTTCAAACAATTGCTTCAGTTTAACCTACCATTCTCAGAGGATTCTTTCCTCCCTTCCTGTATTCAGCGTGGCTTGTTGAAAAAGGCAAACTTGTGACAAACTGACAGCTAATCTCAGACTGTCAAGATCCTCCTTAATGCCAAAGGGAGGGTAGACACGCAGCTTGAGCAAGCATCAGCGCTGCTTCCTGTTTTGACAACACAAGTTGAAACCATGGTTGAAACCAGTTTGCACAATCAGCAAAGTGTTATAGAAAAGGAAAAGAATGTCTCTCAATGTATATAATGCATGAAGGGAAATCAGTTGCATAAAAAACCTCACTGTGACAAAAGAAATGTAGTTTAATGGATCCATACTCTTTGAAATTAAGGAAGTCAAATGTCCCCATACGTTGTCTATCAGAGTCACTGGTGTCATAGCATCAATGTGAGTAGGGTTACTTTCTCTTCCAGTTACCATAGAAGGATGGACATCAAATACAAAGTTGCATAGCACACAGGTTTTGTTATATTCTTTCAAGATAGCACGATACAATACATTGCCATGAAAGTAAAAGTATATAAATGTATGCAGTAGAAATGTAAACCATCTCCATAAAGGTAAGGTGTAGTTATTGTCCTCTAGTGGTGGAATCTTAATTCATGTTACAGCTCTGGTCACACCCCAATCAGTAATCTTATATCAGGTGCTTTCCCATTTACATCAGTGTGTGCTGTGTTCTGGGCTACTGACAGCTGAAGGCAAACACCTGCTGTGACAAATGATGTGACTAAAAGACACTTTGATTCGAAGCCATTCAGACGAATGAAACAACAGTTTCCTTGGTAAACAGCAACCAATCAATGGAGAAATGTATTTTTATCCTAATTCCTAAAATAATCTTTTCTAGTTACATGCAGTAATGTCCAAAATGAGTCCCTCGTTCACTCCTTCACTTTTCCCTACATAATAAATACAATGTTTTTTATCTGGTGTCGAAACAGTCAATTATGGAATTATTAGATCAGCAGAAAATTAAGTGGAACAAATATTAATCCAACGAGCATATATCAAGTACTTTGTTGTTAATTGAAGAGCCTGGGGTTCAATCTCCTTATCAGGACATTATAATATAAATGATATTACAATTATGATTATACACTGTTATGCTACTTTTTGCTGTTACGAATCAAATATCTTAAGGTTTATGGCTTGACCAAAGATGCAAATTAAAGACAATTCTATGGGCGTTGGGCACATCCAATGGAAATTGTTCAGGATTTTCTTACTTATACATACAGATGAAGTTTATCGTAAAAAGGCAGGTTATTTACCAAGAAAACCTCACATGAAACCTTTCTTACCAGTAGGTGTATCAATAGATATACACATGTACATGTACGTTAACCATGCCTACTTTTACCAAAAAAGAGACATATGTGTTTACCTCAAGTTTATCTAACTCATGAACACGGAACATAGTTGCGTTAAAAGATGTTTGTTTACATGTCAGGGTAGGAGCTCTTTATTTACCAGACAGTGGGCGGAACAACACATTACGTACAGTCCAGACGTATGACGTTGTACTCACGTCTTGCGTCTACTCAAAATCGAAGTAGATTTCTCCAGGCGTACACTCTTAATTTTCTGCATTGCAATACACCTTTTGTACATACATTCTTTAATATGGCCTGTTTGAAACCCCGGGAGCTTGCCGCTGTAAAGGAATATCCTTAAGGGATACCTCGAATGGGATCGAAATCTTCGCCTCTTTCAGCTAAGCTAACATTATTGCATCTAAAAGGCAAAACTTGCTAGCTAAAAAGCTAGCGCTAGCTCTTAGCTATCCCTACCCTACCGTCGAGCTAGCTATGCATTAGCACTTTAGCATAGCTCGCCAACCAGTGACAACTGACCAAGGTAAACAACACACATTTTGAGTCTGTTTATGGATTATCATAACTCACACAACTTTAGCTTGTTAACTGGCTGCAACATGCTGACGAATAAAACTGCGTCCTAACGTCCCTGTTTGCACCGCTAAACAGAAGTAATGTAACGATACGGAGAAAAGGGGCAGCAATAGCTTTAACGAGAATAAACAATACTATTGAGTCCCTTATCGCTGGCTTCGCAAACCAAGTGTATGATGTGTGCAAAGAAGATGTATGTATCATTGAATAACTATGAAGCAATTGTGTGTTGAAAAAGGTTCACTGTTTCGAAGCTTTTATTAGGCAAAATGGTGACACCTGCTGGACAAGCCCTTTGTATTGCATTTATATAGATGGATTAAATCCAATAAATCTGAGTCCATGATAAAAACAATGTTAGTTGGTTTAAGTATTTTTCTGTTTTAATTATATATACATGTATGTTTACGTGTATTATACCAAGAATGTCACTTTTACTGTTAAATAATAAAGCAACTCATCCCGACTTTAAAACGAACGCGACAGCTCTCTGACACAGTTCGACTTTAAGAGGCCTTTTTTTGGGTGGTCACGTGATTTTTGGCGTGGTAAAGCGAGACAGCTAAATGTTTAAGATTACTTCTGCTATAAAAAGGTCTGAACGAATGCTGTGTTGTGTGATTTGAGGGTAACATCACTGCACCAAGCTAAATCTGGCTAACTGCTAATGCTAGGCTGCCGGGTCTAACATTAGCCTTTTTCAACTCAATAAACGTCCTTTTATAATGATAACGACAGTCTACTGAACGTATATTAAGGCCCTTATCCCTGTTCTGTAATCACAATGTTTAGTACATTATGTTAAAGGTGCTATATTTTGAAGTGTTTTGAGTATATCGTTTTGACATTTAACGTTAGCATACTTGTGCCGGTTAGCATTTAGATAGTGAATTATAAAAAGCTGTTGTAAATAAAGGGCACAAGTGACAGCCATCATTCATTTGATAGCAGCCCATTTCGGTGTGTTGCGTTAAGCATGAGTCTTAGGTAACGGCCTTTACTGTGCACACACCTTTTTGTGAATTACTTCTGCCTTTTCATTTTGATATGACTCAAGCTTTGTGGTCAAAATTGAATCTATATGAAGTGATGCAGTTTACCAGTAAATGTTCACCTCAAGTAACATCCTTACAGTCAAGGTTGAATCAGTCTGTCACCCACTAAGGCTCATGTCCTATCACTCAAGAACATTTTGACTTGTTTGTGGCTTTTGGTAAGGAAATCTGCCCAAACAAGACTGTCCAATATCACAAACAGAACATATTTTATTTTATACATTTAAAAAAAAAAAGGTAATCACTTGTTTATCATTTGTAATGGGTGTATAATGTCTACATATTTGGCTGGTTAAGGTTATACATTTAATATCGAAATGGGCTAGTTGCCATCTTAAGATTTTTTCTCTCTCTGTTTGTTGATTTCCATAGGGCACGGATGATGTGATCCTGAACATGCTGGAGTGAAAAACTAAGCTTTTCCTGTTTGTGGCACTTCCAACTACGATTGACACACGATAAGCCTTGCTTCCTAGGATATCTTACCAATAATCCACACTGCCACCTGTCTGCAGTTCCTTCTGCACGTGAACCATGTGAGGGCCCCTCGGTCCAGTCTGAGGGGATCCCAGGACTGTTGCAAATACGACCCCGCTGTGCGGGGTGGGACTGATCCTCTCTGCGTCTAAGAGCGCAGTCTTTCCACTATCCCCCTGCCCAGTCACGCGTTACTGTTCTCCTTACCAGGGAGACACGCCATGATGTTCCGAGATCAGGTAGGTATCCTCACAGATTGGTTCAAGGGCTGGAATGAGTGTGAACAGACGGTGGCACTGTTGTCCCTCCTGAAGAGGGTGTCCCGCACCCAGGCTCGCTTCTTACACATCTGCCTTGAACACTGGCTGGCAGACTGCACAGAGATACACATCCTAGAAGCTGAGGCCAACAATGCAGGTATATGAATGTTTTATTATATACATTTAAATATCTCTGTTCATTAAGCATTCTTAGAAGTATCTTTTCTTCAATGGAAAATGCCAATATTGAACCAGTTATAAAATATGAATTCCCAGTGAAACTCTCTGTATACCCTTCTGTAAATAGCAATTGTCAGCCAGTGGCATCAGGAGCCAAAAGAGAAGGTTGTGTCCTTGCTGCTATCCCATCTGCCTCTGCTGCAGCCACGCAACAGCGAGGCCAAGTGTGAGTACATGAAGCTGCTGCAGAAGGTGTTAAGTCACACTATTGAGAGTAGCCTGTTTGTGGAAGAGAGCAGGCAGCTGCTGTCCTACGCGCTCATCCACCCTGCAACCACACTGGATGACCGCACCTCTCTGGCCATGTGGCTTAACCACCTGGAGGAGCACCTATCAAGTGGCTACGCCCCCCGGGCCCCATCTAGCCCCTACCACCCTCGCCAGGGCTCAGATGAATGGCCCAGCTCTGCTGAGGCTCTGGACCCTGGCCACGCCTGGCACGACCAGTCCCCTTCATCCAGCACATCTCCAGCAGGCCAAAATGGACACATGCCTTTCCCGGGCGGGATGTCCTCTCCCATAAACAGCAATAACACAGGTGATGTTAGCCTTTGTTATTTTCAAATTGGGTAAAAACAAGGAAAAGCAAATAGTTTCGTTGGGCCATTCTAGACACCCGCTGTGGTGCTAAGAGTGTGTTCAATTTTTGTTAATGTCTTTAGAGTGTAATCATTTACTTAATTTTTCTCATCATTCCGGATGTTTCTCATACATTAATTGTTTCCATTCCCAGGTCTGGGTGGGCAGATGCAGCCCAGCCCTCTGAAGAAGTGCATGTCCGTTATTCCTTCCAGTCCCCAGGCTTGTGGCTCTGAGTGGGTTAGCCATGATGATATAGGGGGCCGGCAGAACTTCATTCTAGACCATGCGCCCCTTTCACCCCAGAGCAGTGTAGCCTCCTCTGGCAGTGAGCAGACTGAAGATCAAGGCTCCGCTCGCAACACCTTCAACGAGGATGGCAGTGGCATGAAAGGTCCGAATTCATCGCCTTACTGAGGCAACTCTGCTCACAATATTTTGCCCTGGTGAAAGCCATGCCGTCAACAGCTGTGGTGATATTAGCCCAAATGTAACATTGCATATTCTTCTTATCCCTTGGTGTGTTCTAGATGTTCCTGCTTGGTTGAAGAGTCTCCGCCTTCATAAATATGCATCACTTTTCTCCCAGATGACCTATGAGGAGATGATGATTCTCACTGAACACCACCTCGAGTCACAGGTTTTTACGCCTCCTTTTTTACATACACTGGGGCTGGGCTTTGATTACTCCACCCTCCTTATCAATTGTGAACATTATTGCCCTCAAACCTCATGATACATCAACTCTCAATGAGGCATGAAATTAACCGATGCACCACACAGTTATATGGAGCCAGTCAAACATACAAATGGTGCGATTTTGCCTCTGCCCCTTGGCTTTAATGAAACAAATGGTGATTAGGTTTGTTATTTAGTAACTATATAAATTGCACTGTGTTCCCACAAGGGATAACTCCCCTACTTCTCACGGCAACTCGTTACTTCTCTCCCCCTCTTAGAACGTCACTAAAGGAGCGCGGCATAAGATCGCCCTGAGTATCCAGAAACTGCGAGAGAGGCAAAGTGTGCTCAAGTCTTTAGAAAAGGTAATTCAAGCGGGATGATGATGCTCTTCCTTTTCTCAGAAGAAAGGGCAAACGTGTTTTGAGTTTTTGCATGTCGTACTTGAGTGTGTACCTAAGGATTATGCTACACTTGAGATACTTCCATTCCGCCGGTTGGTAAAGGAAATGAATGCTGTCAACGAGTCTGAAATCCCGTAACCCCAAATTGACTTCTGAATAACCGACACAGTATGGCCCACTGATGTTGTCATCTCACGGCAGGATATCTTGGAAGGGGGAAACCTGCGTAATGCTCTCCAGGAGCTACAGCAGATCATCACCACACCTATCAAGGCCTACTGCCCACCCAGTGCGGCACAGATGCTCCTGGACGCAGCCACGGCCTCGGACTCAGCCACCTCCTCGACAGAATCCACAAAAACAGGAGCAGACAAAGACACAGCCTCAGAGGGCTTCCAGTCCAACAATCCCCCCTCCTGTGACGGAGACTCCTCAGCCACACCCATCTCAGACGGCGACATTGCAGGACAGTTCACCCGTGTCATGGGTAAAGGTAAGAGTATGATGTTTTTTTCGCCAGAATAAATTTGATTACACTTAGATTGTAGACTTCAGAGGGAGTTGTCGTCTGTCCTTATAACGTGCTTTTCAGACTTAGTCAACACACATACGTAAGACACAAAACAGCATAGTAAAATACTGTAATAAAACTGTTCAGGCCTTTTATGTCTGTCGGCATTCCACATAAAACACATGCTATATGCTATATTAATTATCCATATCCACCTTCCCTCATATCCTCAGACACCCCTCAGATCCAGGTTTGCTTTATAGACATGAATATATAAACTGGGGGGGTTGTCAGGGTACACATACTTCACTGCTTCGGTTTTGTGTTCAATGTTCAGTATTTTTTTCACTAAGAAATGCAGAAAATAATCAATGTGTGGTCAGCCATCCCGTTGATTTTATTTCAGTAATTGAGACATGCCTTTGTTAATGAATGAATAAATGAAGTGTATCCACAGTCATTCACAACTTTATTTAAACAATATCATTATTCACTTCCAAACAATTGTTGAACATGAACCTCAGCTAACCTGGCTTAGTGGGTGAAGCTGACAAGCATGCTGAAGCTGATAAAGTACAACTGATGCTCTGCCAAAGCTTTTCAGTTGAAGCATCTAGAAATGATTTTGTGTCTGTGTAATAGACATACATACATACTGCTTTGACAGTTAAGGTCACAGATGTACAGAACCAAGGGTGGAACACTGAGCCAAATGTCCTGTGCTGTATGGTTGGGGACAGAAACACACATAACGTTGTAGATTTAATATAAACCCTGGATTTTTTGTTTCAGTGTGCACTCAGCTGCTGGTGTCGAGGCCAGATGAGGAGAATATCAGCGGTTACCTTCAGCTCATTGAGAAGTGTCTGACTCATGAGGTGAGAACCTGAAGATCTTTTGCTGAATAATGCATGTATGTGTTACAAAAGTAAAGGCATGTAGTAGGCGGACACTAGGATGAATCATACTTAAATGACATGTAGACAAATGTACATGCAATAAAGTTTTATAGGATCTTTTAATTAGCGCCATATTTTCTTTTGAGATGAGAAATAATGTTGCTTAAAAAAATCACAAATTCCAGAAGCTAATACACTGTTCCTCTCTTTGAAAATCTGATGCCTTTATTCTGCTGCTGTCTCTTTTACCCAATTTCAGGCTTTCACAGAAACTCACAAGAAAAGGCTGGTCTCCTGGAAGCAGCAGGTCCTCAAACTGCTTCGCCTGTTCCCTCGGAAAGCTATGCTGGACATGCCTGTGTACCGACAGAAAGGGTGAGACTCTGCCTGCCCTCTCTACCTTTGATCTTCCTCTCCAGCTGCAGAGATGTTGGAACTTATGAATGTTTCATTTCCCTCATCCCTACTGTCTAACTTTTACCTCTTTCACTCCCTCTTCCACCATAGAATAACTATAATTTTCATAGTTGTCTTACATTGATTGCTGATGTATGTTCCTGTTTGTTTTTTACTCCAGCTGGACCTATGGGTCCAACTCCCTCCCCACAGCAGGCTCTGTGAGTGGAGTTGTAGGGCGACGGGGACAGAGGCAGTTCCCGATGACTCCTCGTGGACTCCCAGCCGGGCGCATCAGTCTATTGAGTCCCGGCGGGATTGGAGGAGCATCTCCACACCACTCACTCACTAATCCTGCGCCGGCAGGACAGGGTAGACAAGTCAGTATTGGCGTCAATGGATGAGCCTTCTAACCCCAGTCTGTTTCAGGTCTAGCAACAGATCCTATTTCAATATATCCACTCATTTTTTAAAATATGCATAAGTCATCCCCAAGGAGACAAAACAGACCGTAGTAAACAGTTGTTCTGAAAAACAAGTAATAAAAACAGGAGACCTTGGCAGTTAGGACAGAACAAGGGGTTAGGGGTCACATGTTGATAGAGTTTCTCTGTAATGACTTAGGTGAAAGATAAAAAAAAGGTCCTTCCAAGATGAGTGGCATTTGAGTAATGAGAACTTGTTGTTTTCCTCTACAGAACCTGTGGTTTGCCAACCCTGGGGGCAACAACAGCATGCCGAGTCAGAGTCGCAGCTCCGTGCAGCGGACACACTCACTCCCTGTCCACACGTCCCCTCAAACCATGCTCATGTTCCAGCAGCAAGGTATGTATGAGGTCAGGCCTCTTTTGTTTTTCACTAACATGGGCGTATGCAGCCAACGTCTATACCGGGCCTTGTTTTCATTTTCTGTAGTCTTTGTCACAATGTACACATTTTACCAGACCAGCGATTCCTACTTGTTGCCTTTTCATTATTTAAGTGAAATCATTATTATTATCCTAACTAGGCTTAAAACTGGACCTCACAAATCACTGCACATTAAAGTACAAGCATCAGTCATCATCAGTCAAGGGTCAAACGTATCACCCGAACGTCCATCAGTCTCTCCTCAGACAGTGGGATATATCAGGTTTAAGAACAGTTCACAGCTGGCATCAGATCAGAATATAGCTCTGCAGGGCTCATTGTGATCATATGTTGGTTTGTAAGCAAGTGATATGTGAGCTGTGATTCAAAATACACACATACATTCTAATTTATATGGCTTCGTATTCCAATATTAAAAAAAACCTCTTTCAAAATGAGTTTACATTTGCTTATTTTTCTTCCATCCAAACAAAGGGAATCCCACTCTAGGGTACATTATAATGATTGACTGTGTTGGAACCTGTGTGTTCACAGCTGTTTTCGAGTGATAGTGTCTGAATTAGGAAGTACTGCAATTAATGAACAAACGTTTTGATAATTTAACATTCACACATGTCATTCTCCCAGTTAATGGATTGAAATGAATGTGGTTATATGGATGAACAAATGATGTCCAACTGCTGCCTGTAGCTTTGGCGATGTGTTAGCACTACTGGCTTCAGTTGTTCTGCATCGGCATTATTTGTATTATTGCAGGGTCAGACGCCTGCAGACATAAAAGTGCTCCTGCAGCCTCACCTCAGAGCAGGGCTCTGATCAGGGCTTGCTGGTTGTTCCTTGCTCCATGCTTGAGACCAAAGGCCACTGTGCTTTTGAAGTTGTAGCCCCGAAAACTGGAAAATCTCTCCGATTTGGTCTGTGGATACACAAAAAAGCAGCCGAGGACCTGTTTTATTAGACTTGCTTTTTTCTTAGTTTTGGTGGTTGAGCTTGAAGTCTGCATTTTCTGTCTGTTGTTTTATATTTTACTTATTGTTTTGAATGTTGTTGTGAAGCACTTGTTGATGTCTGCTCTAATAAGGTGCTCAAATAAACATATTATTATAAACAGCAGATTCAACATGTAAATCTTGTTTTGTATGTGTGTATTACTACTCAATGTTTTTAGTATAAATCCCCTGGTAATGCGCATAATCGGGTCAGAGAATTATTTTAACATTACATTGACTTACTAGTTGTTCTTCAGCAAACTTGTACAGGATATTTTTCACTGAAACCAGATAATATAAATAGTTTTCCAGGTAAAATCAGCTAATTAATGACTATTCTCTCCTTTAAGCAATATTTACCTATGTAAATAAATAGTAATACATTTAAAATGCTAAATAAATGGACTGAATAGCAATCCTGACCTAAATCTTCCTTCCTTCTTATCCTCCCCTTAGAATGCCAAGTTCCCGGTGCTGACCTGGAGATCAACCCCACGCTGGAGTCACTGTGCCTCAGTATGACGGAGCATGCCTTAGGGGGTAAGTGTCCTCAGCAACCTGCTGCTAAAGCTGCCAACTACACAACATCACCAAATGAAGTTCTATAAGTAGGCCACGAAAGACAATAATTTAGTGAACATTCTGGAAGACATACTAACTTAGTCACACACAACCGTTTGTTGTTTAGCACGGGGTTTGGCTTTCTTTCTAGATTTCTAAGATCAATTACTAAGGAATTTATCCAGTCAGCAGTGGCAAATAAGACATGCTATAACATTTCATGTTTTCCTTATTTAAAGGAAATCAAACCTTTCATTAATATCAACAGCCATTGTAAAAAACACATGTAAACGTTTTGAAGACAATAGCCACAAAGTATTTTAAGAATATCAAATGTACATTCATTTGGCACAGAGCTTAGTGTTATGGTTTGCCCATGTGGGGATGGGGCTGCTATTTATCTAGAAATATGGTGTGTTTAATGGCTGACATGCCATCAAAATGCATGCACTAAATGTAAGAAATTCATGGACACATAAAAAGAGGTCAATAACTTATTTTTGCTCCTGTGAGAAAAGGGACTAGAATTGTTCTCTTCCTCTTAGGGATGAAATGTATATGGAAAAATGCAATATATTTTCTGTTTGTAAATGTCTTGAAACATATTTATTTCCAATTTCCTTCTCAGATGGAACAGACCGGACATCAACGATATGAAAGGAAGAAATAAAAAAAAAATACACTTCAGTTGAGGCCTGTTCAGTTCCTCATCACCCAGCACAAAGATATACGTATGCTTAAGAAAACCAGGCAAAGCAGTCACTACAAAATGACAAAAAAACTGTGTATATGTTCTCTAATATTTTTGTACTTTATTATATACAACTAAGTTTATTAAAAATGGAATACAGATGATTATTATATTGCAGGACAGAAAAAAAAAGCAAACTGCTCCATGTCACCTGCAGGACTGTGACATGATGTGCAGCGGCTCAGTTTGCCGTGGTCTGAGAGAAAAACGGTGGATTGGTGCTGTCTTAAACGGGCTCTGCCCTACAAGTTACTTTTCTTTTCCTCCTGCCTTGGAGCAAGGCTTCTTTCCAGAACACACTGACAGCCACAGCCCCGGCACCACATAATGTGTAAATTCAGAAAATGTCCAGCCAGAAGTAAGGCACTTTTATTAAAAGATCTCTGATATTATCCACTAAACTGTAATTGGCCCTAGAAACAGTGCGGTTCCGCTTGTAGACAGTTATTGAAACGGATACACTTTCTTGCCACCCTTATTGTTCTCTAACCAGTGCAGTGCTTCTGTTAAGGTGATGGCTCATATTGGTTGGAACTCAGAACTCTTTCTTTGATTCCTTTTTTCCTCTCTAGAGCACATGTTTTCATGGCAAGACGAGGGCCAAAAAGATTTAGGTAAAGCTTGTAATTCAACCATTTTTGTCTTGGTTGTTTTCCCTGAACACATAGTCAAAGCAGAAGTGACTGTCCTCCTCTAGATATTTACAAAGCCAAAGAGAAGGGTTGTGTGATTGTTAATTTGCAAAGGATATTTGTAGTAAAATGCAACAGAATGGTATAATTTTTCTTTTAAAAGAACAGCAGCCTGAATAATTTATGCCAGCTGCAATTTGTCTGTTATTTCATGCCCTGCTATGTGGATGATGATGAATCCCATTTTGTGCCGAGGAGAATCACCAGAGGGGGTGAATAAGGGCTGATGAGGTTTGTGCTGTGTGAGAGCAGATTTGATATTAACTGATAAAAGCGAGGAGGGTAGAGTGTTTTCAATTTACACTTTAAGCTGAGCGAGAAAACTAAATGAAACCCATCTCAACCCTCCGGCCACCTTATGATTGGCTCTGGTAAATGAAGGTTGATCTTGTAATAAATGCTCGGGAGCGCAGCGCTTCACCCTTGTAGTGCCCTTTTCCTCAAATGGCCAACGTGACGATTTGATGAATCATTCTTTTCAAGGTGCTTGACGATGTCCATATTTTCTGTATGTGTCTCAATGTGGTCCAGACTCAAAACCCTAACATGATCATGTGGTATCAGTGTTGAATCAAAAACTTGTCTTATACAGCCTCTGTCTTTGAATGTGGCAGAGCAGAGGTGCATGTATGTGTAATATGGTCTTAACTTTTGGATTGCATCATAAGGCAGGGATAACCATTCACGTTTTATTTCAGCACAGCCATAGGAGTGTGTCTAGTAAAGATGGTTATTTACAGATATCTTTTCCAATTGTATTTTGTACTCTCCCTTGATATTGATAACTTATGCTTATTTTCTATAATCGCATGTTTTGCCACACTAATACAGCACTGTTGTAGATAGAGGACATGGTGGTTGATGGTGCCCAGTCTCACCAACAGCTAAAGCAAAAATCTTGCAACTAATGCTGTATGTTTATACCGCCTAAATGTCACTGTTTACATCCCTGGGATAATGCCCAATTGATTTTATCTGATGTCATGATTACTCCATTGTCTCAATATGTAATGCATTAAAGAACTGATGCCATCTCGCACGAGATGGCTGGGTAGAGCCTGAAACCGAACGCCATCTACCCCCTAATTCATGGACTCTGTATGAGCCTCAGTAGGTTTTTTCAAGTGGTAACTGTTTGAGGCATGTAACACCTACTTTTTCTGGTCATACAGTGACTAGAGATAGCTTTCCTGGCCTTGTGATTGAACTTTGGCTGTCATGTCGTGATCAACTGTTCATGTGGTGCCTGAAATGCACAGCTCCAGCATCCTTAATATATCAATTTAATGGTCTTGAGTAGTGTTCTAGTCAAGGATTTCTTCAGAGCAGGCTCTTGGATAGATCTGACTTACTAAAAGCATCACACTCTTCAGTGAGTTAACAATGCTGAGAACTTTAAGACTTGGCTATCTTATTTTTAACTATTCACTATACTGTATATCAATTATGTTATGTTACAAATGGCTCAGATGATCCTTTTCATAGCCTCTGTGACTATGGACAGCCTACATATTACTGCAAAAAAAGACAGGTACAGTGAGGCAGGTTTCTGCAAATGTCCATGCAGAATGAAGACGCATCAGAGGATGACAATGCTTATCTGAGCCACAGATTCTGTGATTATGAGTAAACTGAACACTAATAACAGGCCAAGGAATATGTTTACTCCATGTTTACATTCCACTGATGCATGAAATGAGTTGGGAAATGCACTTCACAAGTTCAGCCTGGTGTATTTTCACATACCAAGCAGCCATTAGGAGGTACAGAGCCTGTTTCACATGGAGACGTCTACCAATAGGTCATGTTAAAGTCCCTGCCAGGCTTAATTATTATTGAAATGATGCAGCCAGATATTGGATATTTGTCTTGTACAATTTATATTTAATTCTGATGACCCCCCCCCCCCCCCCCATGACATTTTCTAATATTTTATGAACCTTTTGCATCCCATGCTTATTCTACTTTTTTACTGTCACTCATATGTGTGAATGGTCTGAAGTGCATCATCCGTCGCATCATTGACAGTCCAAATAAAGAGGTTCAGTTCTTTTGCAACTTCAGCTGTGGTTTGTCTTTTTGTCTACTTACTGTTTTACACTTCACATGCCTTTTCAGCAGTTGAAAAAACCAGCTATTTGTATTACTCTCATCAGTCATCATATCATAAACAGCCTCAATTACTTTTTACTTCCGGGTTACACGGTTTAGCCGAGTTCATTTATCAGGCTAATATGGGCTAGCCGCCTTTTTGTTAACGCCATTAGTTTATCCAAGAATAAAGAGAAGCCTTTTCATCTGAAAACTTTACAACAGCTGCTGAGGTTTGTACACATGTTGATTTATGTTTGTGAAAGCTAGGTATAAGTTGCCATAAACAAAATGTAACATGTTATCCTGTAGCAAAGAGTACCCAAGTTAGCAGATAGCTAGCTGCGGCTAACCTAGCCTAACAGCTGCTCGGTTTTAGGCTGGTAGGTAATGTTATTGTTATTGCTTGAACATTGATCATTTGATTCGTTGATGTGCTGGGAGAGTTTGAGTTTGTCAAGTATTTGTCGCTTGCTAGCGTTAGCGTAGTTTGTAGCGATAACAGTGTGGATTTTTTTAATCGAGTGTCCACCTTTTCTCGAAAATACTAATGTTTTTTGATAGAGGACATATCCTGTTCCTGATACGCAGCGTTCATGATATTTTTCAATGCAAAGAATGGCTGACACTTACTGGGTTAAAAAGGAGAAGAGTTGGTCAAGACTTATGCCAAGTTACACCCCTAGTTAAATATTCTGGTAAACTTTGTTCGCTGGCGTAACGTTGCTTGTAAAACTGTGATTTTCATGAACTTTCTAAGATTCTTCACGCTTAAAACAAACTGCCTTATGAGACGTTCAAAGGAAGTGCATTGTATCACCAGTAGTCAAGCAAATATGTATTTGTTTATTCAAGGGACAATGTACATTAATTAAAAGGAGCACTGAAGTCCATCATGTTAATGTGCCAGATTTAGCCATATGCTAACTTTAATCTGCAGTCCCTGGCAGGTTGATGGCAATTAGAAAGTTTACAAGAGAGCATATAGACACAGTAAATCACCTGAGCACAGTGATAGCACATAAGCAGGATTAAATGTAAGCACAATTGACTCAAGATTGTAGCACATATAAAGCACTTGTGCACAGTTAAAAACCCTTTTTGTAGACAATACTTTCTTTAATACTTTAAGACTATGTTTTACACGGTCTACATGATAAAAACTCTGCTGACCGCTCAATTATCTAACTTGCCGGCCACAGAAAAAAAAAGAAAAAGAGGTGTGACAAAACAACCTGAATACTTCTCTTAGCTATCTTACAGTATATGTTCCTTTTTAATATGCCTTAAATTCAAAGTATACTCAAGTACACATAGCTTACTTGACAGACTGACATATCTAAAAAATTGGGGAACACCTCCCAGTATAACCATATAACAGAAAACAATTCTGCAACTATTTTGAATAAAGACGAATCATGTTCTTTTAAAGCCGAAATTATTAAATTAAAAAAAAAGTAAAGGGCTTTCATTAGCTTTTTTTAAACCTTGTATTTGACCTTGTGTGTTGATAAGGAAATAGGCCTACTAAATGAAAAAATGTTCAGGTAATGAGAATAAGTGTAATTTGCAGCTTTTAAAAAACACCTCTAAAAAGTTGGAACATTAACATGGGCTTCAGGAAGTTCAAATTTGTAGTAGGGCAGATGGGTTGGCACTAGTTACATCAGTTTCACAAAAGCGTATCCATATCAATATGACAGTATTTTATCTCAAAAAAGTGATTTACCCTCACCTTGTTTTCCAGGGCATTTTAACTCTGTGACCACAATGCATGGAAAATGAGGATGAAGCTTCAAACAAGAGATGTGGATGGGAAACTTCCTGCCAAAAGCTAACAGCAATTACAAGTCACCCATTGGCAACACTGTGACGTTTTTTTTAGCACATCACCTATCATGTCATTACCAAAGGAGACAGGAAACCGAGGAAAAGATCGAGAGAGAGGGGCCCGTCCCAAAGTGAGACAGAGCCGGTCTGAGGAGAGACGAGATGCACGTAGTGGACGCAAAGGAGGAAAGGGGAAGAAAAAAGGCCTTACTTCTTATGAACCAGCAACTGAGAGACCTGTCAGTGATGGCTTTCAGTACGGTGAGCTGTTGAGTGACCTAGAGACCAGGGACCAATCTTCCTCCTCTTCTTTGAAAGAGAGTTGGAGATGGCAGGGTTTGGAAGCCGCTGCATCGTTTCTAGGACAAGAACAGGTAACAGCCAGGCCTGGACTGGGAACAATTAGCTCTGCTACAGAGAAACCTGGCGAAAGTGAGAGTAGAGGGTCAAGCGGCAGCCGCACTCCCTGGCAAAAAATCCAAGATGCAATGGGACAGTGTTTCCCATTAAAGACTCACAGTGCAACTGCACTACCACCTTCTCCATCTCCGTCTCCACCGCCGCAGGCTCCTTCACCGCCAGCTGCCTGTGCATCCACAAGGCGCCTTATCCATCTCAGTGAGTTGATGTTGGATGACTGCCCTTTCCCTGTAGGATCGGAGCTGGCTCAGAAGTGGTACCTCATCAAGCAACACACGGCGCCCATCACCCAGCCTCATGTGCTTGATTCCGAAGTCGTGTGCAGTGTGCCTACTTCGGCCATGGCTGCTGTTGTGGAGGACGTAGATGACAGGTTGAGAGAGCGCAGGCGTATCAGCATTGAACAAGGCGTCGAGCCACCACCCAATGCAGAGATCCACACATTTGAGGTGACGGCCCAAATTAACCCTCTGTACAAGCACGGCCCAAAGCTGGCTCATGGTATGAGTGAGTTAGCCGGGGCGGAGAGAACCTCCATTCATCAGCAGCAGCAGCTTCTTCTCCAAAGACAGCAGCAGCACCAGCTCCTTCTGCAGAGCTGTTTGGACACTCTGGATGAGGTGGTTGCCTCCGCCTCTGCTTCGGCCTCCTCCCAAACTTGTGACACTTTCGCCGACCCTCTGGTTGACCCAGAGGTTACAGCAACCAACGTGCCCTCCAAAGCCATTATTCCATTGAACGAGGATCACAAACCTCACGATGGATACCGCATTCACACTCAGATTGATTATATCCACTGCTTAGTTCCAGACCTGCTTCAGATCACGAACCTCCCGTGTTACTGGGGTGTGATGGACCGCTACGAGGCAGAGACGTTGCTAGAGGGAAAGCCTGAAGGCACCTTTCTGTTACGTGACTCTGCCCAGGAGGGATACCTCTTCTCTGTTAGCTTCCGCCGCTACGGCCGCTCACTCCACGCACGCATTGAACAGTGGAACCACAATTTTAGCTTCGACGTACACGACCCCAGTGTCTTCCACGCTCCCACTGTTACAGGGTTGCTGGAGCACTACAAGGACCCCAATTCCTGCATGTTTTTCGAGCCCCTGCTGTCCAACCCCATCCATCGCACACAGCCCTTCACCCTGCAACAGATCTGCAGAGCGGTCACCAGCAGCTGCACCACCTATGATGGCATTAACATGCTACCCATTCCTAATGCTTTGAAAAAGCACCTGAAAGAATACCACTATAAGCAGAGAGTACGTGTACGGCCAATGGATACCTGGTGGGAATGAAGAAGAACAAAAAATACTGACTAAAAGAAACTGTCCTAACACTCCCAAAGCTGAACTGAACAATTCTGTCTGCCTGTATTAACCTACACTGTTAACCTGCAATGTACTTATTTATTTTATTCCTGCTGTACATCTTAACAATTCTACTAAATTACACTGATGTTACTATATGTAATCTCACTGATCGTGTGGAAGCAACGTTTTTTATGCTCAAATTAAACACAGTTATTTAGATATGTGGTGTTCACCGAACTACGATCACACATCCTCTGTGTTCTCAAGTGAGACTAAATCAGCTTAATTATCTGACGATGGGAAACGTGTCCTAGTGTGAGTCGAGATGATTGTAATAGAGGTGTTCATCAGTCACGTGCTGAGAAGGTGGAATACACACTGACAAGGGTTTCTTCTTCCTTCTGGGGTGTGGGAGTGTGGAACAATTGAAGTAATAGTTATTCTCTCCCACAATTAGCACACCCCTGATTAAAGGGAGGAGATTTTTTGGTGCAATGCTGCCTCATGTTTATTTTTAAAAGTAAGAGCTTGCTCTATAAGAGGTATTATTCACTCATTGAGGTATGATCTTATGCTTGCATTAGTTTTCTGTCAGGGTGGAAGTGTGTCACATTTCCCCAGCCACTCATTAGATTAGCATTTGGATGGTAATGGTGCTTATTTTGTGCCTTGTTTTCAGGGGTGGTTCAAATGCAGGGGAAGATGCAAAGGCTAGCAGTAAAGGAATATATTAAGATCAGATTTAACATTTTTCAGCCGCTTTTTTTTGTCTAAGATTTAAACCATCTCAGGTATTCTGCCAGTGCCAGCGGTCTTCATTAATTTTGAAGTAAAGAATCAAATGTGACCCTAATGAGGGCAGCAGGTGATGCAGCTATTATCAGAATACAAATAATGAAGCCCAGACGACTTCTGAACCTTATTTTGCTTAAGATCTAACTATTGTGTTGTCCAATTCTAAATGTAGTCTCTCTTAGGTTATAGCTTTGGTCTGGCTGTTTTTAAATTGGCATCTAATTGTAATGTAAAGTTCTGAATCCTTAAGAAATATCATCTTGTTGCTATGTTTCCTGCTGTGCTTAATTTTTTTAAGGGGGGGGTGTCTACACACTAATCTTCCATTCCAAATTACCATAGTGAATTAGCACTGATTAATCTTAATTAACAAAATGAAGGGTGTTTGAAATTATGGCTTTGGGCTTTTTTTTCTGAAGCTTGACATGTCAGTTATGGAGACAAAATTCTACAAGTTCCCAAAGACTAATCAGTCTTAAGCAAAGACCTGAAGGCACTGATGGACTTAAATAGTATATGACATGAACGATGATATGAAGTCAAGGGACATGCTTTCACGCAGTCACACAAATAAACCGCAATTTACAATATATTAATATATTCTGTTATATGTGATTTGTTGACCAAATAAAAAATATAATATGCATTTTAATTATATTAAAATACCTTGGAATAATTATCTGGACATTGTTGATGGCCTTAATGCTATAAATCTTTTAATGGCAGACAAGAAACATCTGCATGTTTTAATGTACCAATAAAACGTTAAATCCCCATAACAACGCAATACAAAGTAAAAGGCGATTAATGCTCGACATACTTGCATTTGCCCTATTCTTTGGACTTATTCAAGGATTAATTGCATGAATTACCTATGGTTTGGAGTGATTTACTGCTGTGTGTGACTTTTTTTATCATGAAAACGCACAAGAAAGACCACACTGCCAATGGTCGTGTGCACTAAGTAATAATCACAAAAGACAGCCATGCCAGTGTTAATGTGAAAGCATGGAGAATTGA